>NC_056748.1:457095228-457400228 GCF_019279795.1 Protopterus annectens
CAACACCTGTGCTGCCAACAAATGGGGCCCACAAAGGACATACCATGCCTGAAAACATGCCCTGTGTGGACAGATGCCACTGACACCATGGAATGCCGGTATCATGCTATCAATGTAGGTGCAGGGTAAACCTGCTGTCCATTACCAGTTCCTGACACATGAGGCCAGGACTGGCACATCTGATGATAATCTTTGTGCACAACATGGGCTAGTTACTCCAGATACAGTTCCACATGTCACTGTACATGCACGTGGGAGGTGTGCACATCCCAGAGACCGTCCATGTCATGGACTAAGGAACACATACATGGCAAGCAATACACAGCATTCGCCACACACAATAGTCACCCAGGTGACTGGATGGTGAATACAATACCCACCTGTGTGGGCAAATCAAGAAACTACACCACTGAGCCACAATACAGACCACTGTCATGTGTGCTGATGCCAAGGTATACCCATCACCTAGCCTTGTATAGCTGTCTCACACAGTCGACCACTAAAGACCCGTGAAGCAATTCACCCATGCATGTCAGTACTGGCATCGTGTGTGTGTGTTTGTGTGTGTGTGTGTGTGTGTGTGTGTGTGTGTGTGTGTGTGTGTGTGTGTGTGTGTGTGTGTGTGTGTGTGTGTTGTATGATGCATATGATCACATTCACACTCACTACAGCCCCATTGGCATACTGAAGCATGTTGTCCAATGTCAGACACCTCCACATACCCTTTGCCCATATAACCTCTGTATGACCCCTGTGGTGCATGTGATACCTGCACAGTAATGTGTTGTGGCAATCTCACTAGTAATGAGTTGTATTCCTGGCCCTGCCATGTGTGTCAATGTGTGTGTGCATCCCTGTGAGAGTGCGGCTGTGTTGATACTGGCACCTGTTCATGTGGACAGGCATGTGTACTACACCTACCATATAGCTACCATATCCCTGTTGCAGATGCCACTCACCATCACATATGCATTTTGAGAGCTCCTCAACATGTAACCTATGCGGCGCATCCAATAACTGCATAGAAATTTGATAGTACTACATAGTCATCAGGGGTTTGATACCCTGTGCTGTTAGGTGTGTGACACAAACATATTTATGTTTTACTCTCCCACCCCTCCCTGACTTTACTTTGCCTCTGTCTGCCTCTCTCACGCCCTCTCTGGTGGATGTGAAAACCTACACCTGCTTTGCTTAGGCAGCAGCATGTGTATTTTAATTGATGCTCATGATCAGCCGATGGCCTCTGCAGGAATTGCAGCCCTCCTCTAGCTGATTGCATGTGGAACAGCTGCGGTAACATTCCCATTGCCAATTGCATAGAAACACACTCCAATATCTAGGAACACCATGTTGGTGTTGGGCCTTTTCATTCACTGTGAGCAGGAACTCATTCTGTTGTTTGGCAAACAGCATCTTAGATGGATTGGGGATTTACCTCTAACAACATACACTGTGAAAACAGGGCAACAGACAGGAGGGGGATGTGGCTGACCTGACTACAGACTGTAAGTGCTGCTATACTGCATTTGGAGTAATGTTGGTTTAACAGGGTGTTTGTGGATATGGTTGTCCTACATATTTTAATAACTGCCATGTCAGTGCTATGTTTGAGGGAACCCCATCTGTAGGGTCATCTGCAGACTGGGCAGGGTGTGGTGCCTTTTGTTTCATGTGTTACCCACAGAGCACCTATCTGTGGACTGCAGAAGGTTGTGTGAGGATTGCAGTCTGTAGATGGTGACAGTCATGAGAGTTACTGACTTCATATCCCTCATAGAACATATGTTGCAACAAACCCTGTTACAACATTAAATGTATGAGGTTATCACAGCAACATGTCAATATTGGCCCTGTGTATGTGCCTCCAGCCAAAACTCCGTCAACCTTTGTACATATGTCATACAGTGAGAGGTGCATATGTGCTGTACATCATAATTAGTGACATCATAACTGATAACAAGCCTGAGAGATATCAGACTGCTACACATTCTATGTATAGTAGGGGTTATATCTGATGACATCACCTGGACATTCTGTGGTTGTGTGTACAGTACTGAGGTCTGTGTATGTAAGGTGAATGTTGACAGTGTGTATATTGATAAGATGTACTTTGGCCTGTGTACAGACTGTGATAGATGGCATTGTTCTTGGTCTCGTTCTATCTGATGTTATATGCTGTTCCACTGTATGTTACCCTATCGACTTACATGTTTGTAGGGCCATAGACACACACATGTCCCATACCACAGACAGGCATCGGACCACACTGTGTAGTGGCCCAGTATATGTAGGGTTAGTGTGTGAGTGGCACATATGAGGATGGTGTTGAACAAATAGTCCATATAATGTAATATAATGCTAGCTTACCATATGTAGATGTGGCTGTGTTCACACTGGCTGTGGTTATGCACTTTCACACTGATGTATCATACTCTGTGCTGTGACATGCCTGTAGAGTCTGCTATATATGCAGATACATGTGCATTCCCCCATAGGAAATGTAGGCCAGTGTTGAGCCAGTCTGCCTGTATCCCGCACAGTGCTTTGTTACATGCCTAGCAGCTTAGTGTACATACCCAGTGAGATGCCATGTCCAGATACTTGTCAGATGTACTACTGCTAGTCCTCCCTTAACAGTCATGTATGTCATATAGAGCAGTGGGATGCTGTACAGATGTATGTCAATATCTAGTGGCTAGTATGTGGCCATAGCATCTCTGTACCAGTAGTTATTATGTGTCAGGACAGACAGGGGTGTGTGAATTCATAATCTATGGGGACAAATGCATACCAGTCATTATGTGTTATACCCATCTACATGGCTGTTAACATCCATATTGTCAGGGTTGGTCCTCATGTCTTGCACTAAGGGGTTCTGTGTACAACTCTGGACTGTACAGAGTGTGTCAGAATGCCCACATATATTAGCCAATATCTCTGCTGTAGTCCACAGGAGCATTATGTGCTAGCAGCAGTACTGTACTATGATGTCCTTAGGATGCCTGTCAGTAACCAATGGTGCACATTTTAAAAGCAGATGTGACCTCCCATACACACCATGTCTGTGAAGACAATCCCTATTACAGTAGCAATAGTCAACAAATATACCTGCTATACACACCTGACATCCCCTTGCACTATGGAGTTGGGACTATAGGGGGCTGAGGTAGGGCTACACTCCATGTTCATGACATATGGTGAAAATATATGTATATATAATTATCCAGATATCTATATAGACATATACACATATACATATCGACATATATAGATGGATATGTATATGTACATATATATATATATATATATATATATATATATATATATATATATATATATATATATATATATATACATATAAACACCCAGATATATACATATACAGAGCAATATATGTCTCCACATATACAGAGATACATATGCACATATACATATGGATATCTACATATATATTGACAGTAGTAGGTATATCAGAATAGATATGTATTCACTTATAGTTACAGATATCTACATATCTACCAACATAACTAGGCATATCTGTACACATAGGATGTGCATACACATATAGCTATATAGACATATATCTATATGTACATATACCTATATCTATATTTACATATATCTATATATACATATGTATATATATATATATATATATATATATATATATATATATATATATATATATACATGTACATACGAAGAGATGTACACATGACCATATATATGTAGCACTATACAGATGTGTATACAGACATATGTATGAGTATACATGTGTATGTACATGTAGACATATATAGACCTATTATATGTATACGACCATATTCCTGTCATGAGTAAACATCACAGTTGTGTATACACTCCCAGATGTATCTCACCATATGTATCTGCTATGCGCACATTATGGTAAAACAACATTTGTGATGCAGCAATCATATTAATAACAAGGACTACACAATTTAGGAACTAAAGGCAATTGTTCAATACTACTAAATATGTGTATTGACAACTATATTGGTAAAACAACAGCTGTCTTCATAGTGGTTAAGTGTTGTGATTTCAGTGTACAGGGTCCTGGGTTCAAGACTTGCAAGGACTGTTCATTTTGTTGTTGGCAGAACAAGGGCTGTCAGGTGCAGAGTGGTTAAGGCAGTTTTGAGCTGCTTTAAGTGGGTTTGTGAGAAGCTAAGCAGTGCTGAGCAATGGGTAAATGTGCGGGTGCTTACACAGTGTAGGCATCGCTTACTAGTGTGCAAATCAGCTTAGCTGTTATACTGCCGCATTGTTGATACTTGCTAAGCATGGCTTAGCCCTGGTTACCAGGACACACCACCCAGTCTGATAATCTGTAATAAGTATATGTAATGCCATGGACAATGCATGCACCTATGTGCTGTCATTACAGTAGCAAGGGGTGTGAGTGTCATGTGTGGGACACAGACATATATGAGGCCTCTACAGCACTGTTATCCATGTGAATGTATTACATACAAGTGTAGTAGCCCAGGGTATGTGCTGTCACACTGGCATGTAGTGTATCATGGCAGTACTACTGATGACAGTGCTAACCCAGGCAAGAGCAGAGTGCTACATGTAGTATTGACAACAGGCACACATGCAGGCATAGCTAGACACCAAGGCCTCCCTGTTGCATCCCTGGTGTGTGAGCTGTGTTACAGGTAATGATCTATCATGTGGAATGTAACTGTAGACTACCATCTATACAGCACATGTTATTGAGGGCATCCGACATGTAGTTATGGCATACATATTGTTGCCAGATGTCTATCTGTCAACACACTCATGCTACTGCATAGCTACTTGCCAAGCTGATGACTGTCAGTCCCTGTACAGATGTGCAGATGGCAGGTATTCAGCTGGGATATGTACTGGCAACCTAAGCTTGCTTGTCACTGACATGTCTTCCCAGCTGTGTAAGAAGTGGCACATATGGGAGATGTCACCATGTACACACCACAGTCCACAGGTACCTCAACTACACTACCACAGTAAACTGAACATGCTTGGGTACATATCTCCATCACAAACACTAACAATGTGTTGCAATGCATGTTGCATACATGTCAACTTGATCATCTCAGTGGCCATATGCAGGAGGCACCTGGAGGATTGGCTGATGCATGTCATTCTCACCCTGAGGGTCACAACATTAGTGTATGTCGATAGATTGCCTGCTGCCACTTGACAGGTGGCAGGATACCACTTTACACACAACCCCTATACAACCCATTTCCCCTTGGACAATAGCTAGGTATGCAGCTATGACCACCTGCAGGGATGCACCCCTGTACTGACATGTGTATGTGTGCATGACTGAGTATAGCAGTGTCTGTGTGTTAGCACACCTGTACTTGGGAATTCCATGAGGGCCTTCACAACCAATGCAACACCCATTACCATAGTTGGTTGTGGATGCTGCTATATGGGACATTACATGTACCCTGTTAAGCTCCCCCCATACCACCTACATGAGCCTTGCAGTACCAGCACAACAGTATTTTTCAAATGGGTTGATAGGCATGGGATACCCATTGTATTCTGGCATGTGTGTGTGTAGTTGTGCATGTCCATATATCTGTAGGGTACAGTATTCCGAGGCCACATACTGCTATTACAATACCCATTGCCACACAGTAGTACAGATAGTGTTGTTGCTGCCCATAGGAGAGGCATGACAATGCAACATCCTACTACACATGTGGCATGTGCATGAGATGAATATCCCTGCAGTACCACTGATGGGGTATAGTATGGGTTGTAGCACAGTCACAGCCAATGTGTAATGGTGGGTATGGAAGAGTGTCATCATTGGTTTCAGGGAGTACAATATTCACTGGGGGATGTGGGTGCTGTGTACACTGTCATTACACCAAGGTATACCCGGTATATGTCCCATGTACCACGTTATGGTTATCACCGTCACCATCAACCATACAGGTAACTGTTACCACAATCCAAGCCAGTTATGCATGTGATGTGTGCAGCCTAGCTGTAAAACATTGGACACACGGTCAAGTTAGTTAGCAGCAATAGGCCATGGTATCTTGGATGTGTGCCTGGCTGTTATGTGTCTGTTAATGTGTATATGATGGTATGTCACACTACGTATTGTCCAAATACACCCATTACATCCCCCAGTAGCCTACTGTACATGTCTGGGGATGTTCTGCATGGAACATGTAACCTGGGACACAACTCACGCTAAACACTGAGTGGTGTGTGCAATGTTAGCCACACTCTACAGTATCACTACATAGCTAGGTAGGGGGTCTAGTCCTAGTGTTGCCAAGTAATAGTGTGCATGTATGTGGATGGGTCTACATCAGGTTTCTGGGTATACATACCTCAGTGGGTCACCTGTCCATGTGGCACAGGCAATAACTGGTTTAGTAACCTGTGACATGTGTTCAACTGTACCCCAGATATGTCACAGCCATGGTGTCACCACAGTGACATACCACGTTGTGGAATATGACTGCAAACCATCCTCGTGCTGACACATGTACACCTGCAACACAAATGGATAACAATATAGAGACCTCAGCCAACCAGTGTTACTAACAGCTATGAGGCATCATTGCTGGATGGCTACACTACCTGCCATATATGCATTACACTTTACTCCCTACAACATGTTACACTGCAGTACTGTGGTGCACTGTAGTACAGTCACCGTGTGCATCAGAACCATATCGGCCTTTTCCTGCATTGCCGGTATGGATGACAGGGATGTGGCACAGGTATCATCATATGCACAGGGCATCCTTGTGCTGACACATGTACACCTATAACACAAATGGATAACATTATAGAGACCACTTCCAAAAAGTGTTACTAACAGCTATGAGGCAGCATTGCTGGATGGCTACACTACCTGCCATATATGCATTACACTCTACTCCCTACAACATGTTACCCTGCAGTACTGTGGTACACTGTAGTACAGTCATTGTGTGCATCAGAAACATATCAGCCTGTCCATGCATTGATGGTATGGATGACAGGGATATGGCACAGGTATCATCATATGCACAGGGTGTGATGTTGGTTTGCCAGAGGCCAAGGGTGGGCCATACATTTGACACCATGTGTGTTTGTGAGGGGTTTACTGTGGTGAGCTGGGCGAGGTGATGTGGTGTGTGTAGGTATGGGGTTGCCCTAGGTGCGTTTGTATAGTGTGTGGGTATGCATGCACACAGTTCTGCCATGTGGCTGCCCTACATAGGTGTTTATGGACAGCTGCAGACCATACCTGGCAGGGCATGCAGTTCACTGCCTCCAGTCACAGACATGTGGACTGTGCCTGCCAGGGGTTCCACGGGCACATCCAAGTACAGGCCTCGATGTGCTACTCTCACCTGTTGATGACAAATGTCCACTGGTACCAGGTCCCTCCTGGGACTGGCCAGGACCACATGCATGTGGCCTGCTGTAGTGTGGTTTGGACAGCGCAGCCCCCCACTGCCAGAGCTGCTACTGCCTCTATGGGAGCCTCTTGGTGTACTAGCACATCCACGTTGACTGCCAGCTGTTGGCGTTGCTTGCCCACATCCACTTGGGTGTCACTGCATCCCCACCACACGTTGAAGCACGGACACACCACGGCCAATGAGGGCCATCATCTCATCATGTTGTCTATCCGTGAGCTCAGTATAAGCACGGATGGCACCTTACAGTTCACAGAAGTTGTCAATTACAGATGCGAGATCAGCCCTCTGCAGCCTCAGGCCTTGTCTGGTGTAACGTTCCATACATGCCTGCATCACCATGACAGCCTGAAACATGCGCCTGCTGGTACCAGCTATGTCACCTATGCCAGGAGCATGATGTCCAGTGGCCCTCCCACGAGCACCCTGGGACATCCACCTATGTGGTACCCTGCCGGACATCTGGCTATGCCTGCTGAGACCAGACACAGTAGACATGGTTACCACACTTTCCTGTGCACTTCCACCAAACGCCAGCTGTCCCTCCACTATAGCCACTGGTGATGGGGTATGTGTAGGCACTGAAAGTGTGTGCGGGGTTGGGGTGGCTCAAAGGTGGATGTCAAATGTTGGTGCAGTGTCAGCCCCTGAAAACCCCACCTGTGCCTCAACAGTACTATCATCATCTTCGTGTGTCTGTATGGACACCAACATCAGATTGCCTGACCCATCTCGCCACCTGTGGGGGAAAACAATAAACGCACTTTAAAACCTATATTGCATTGCCTAACAGTACACACACACACACACACACACACACACACACACACACACACACACACACACACACACATGTCCATGATACCTACCTGTCCATGGCTGTACAGACAGTCCCACATATATGTCCATGTAGTACCCCATCCTGCATCACATTTGTTAACATACACATATTGATACCCCTCCTTAACATATCAGTCCTCTAAATGCCTACACACAAACTGACACACCATAAGACCTGTTACTACATTACCTGCCTGATCTGTGTGTAGTGGTTTTACATGACCTCACTGCTGTCATTTGGAATGCACCCTCTGTATGTTCGGACAGCATGAGCATGGCCCCTATATGTGTGGGCTACTATGTTATATACATAATATCACGCACTGGTGTGGCATGTGTATGTAATGCTCAGTGCATGCCAGATATGCTGCTCATGCAGCCTAATCATGTGACAACTGTAATATATGGAGACACTCCCTGATGTTGACTAGTACTTCCCCAATGCATCTGTAGTTCTACATACATGGGTTGTAGGTGACCTCCCTGCTGACTGCAATATTAAGGGTGTACCTGGTGTCTATCTTCCCTCTTGATGCCTGTTCCATGCTACAGACCATATTATACTGTCAGCTGTTCTATGATTACACACATGGCAGGTATTCCTGGTGTGTAATGTGGCAGTCCATGTCCCTGTACTGCACAGTCCCAAAGGGAGGTTCAGCTGTATGAACACCCCACAATATTACATGTGCATACATGGCCACCCACACAAACACACACATGCACACATGCATCCTACATGCATCTACCTCCCTTCACTTCACAAGAGTGACCCTGCAGACAAACCACCAGGATGCACACGCACACACACATACAGGTGAGGTTGCACAATGATAGCACAGAGAGTCCTCCTATTACTCATCTGTCAACATGCAGAACATATGGTACAGAACAGCATGCAGTTCAGCTATAGTGAATCCATGCTAGCAACAGTATACATGTGTGTGATGCATCTGCTGTATCACTAGGTGGTGCCCCTTCCCCTGGATATCATTGCACCCATGTATACAGTATTGCTGTGCAACTGTTCTGCACCCTGCCATGTACTGTGCACCACACCACAAAAGTGTACAACCCATTGCGGAATGTGTAGTACTGTGTCAGTTATGTCATCTTTAATGCTCACAGCCCCTATGTTTTTCAGCAACACATACCTGGGATGATATGTGGACAGCTGTCATTGGTGAATGCCTGATGTCTGATTTACAGCTCTCAACATCAGCGGACCATGTATGGCCAATCCAATACTCTTACACTAACAAGCATCAGAGCATACTGTGGCTATAGGGGGTGTACACACCCTTTCTGATATGACAAACCCATCAGTGATCTGTATTGGGACCACATCACTGCATATCTTAACAGTACATGTGCCCGATATGTGACATATGTCCTGTACTTTCACATGCAGAACCTACGGAATGTGTTAGGTGTGTGGACACTGACCGTAATGCACACACTCTGTGTGGGCATATGTGTGCTATGATGGTTTGACGCACCTCTTGTTGTGTGTACTACAGCAGTCACTACTACTGGCGGGAATATACCAGTGTGGGCCATCTGCAATTGCCAGTGTATGTTCAGTCTGCCCTACACATGTCCCCCTACTCTGCATGATTGCAAGGTCCACTCATGTGCACATTCCATGGTATTCACACACTGCCATCACTATTGCTGTGGGGATAGGGTTACATCTGCCACAAGTCCTGAACCTGACTATGTGTGGATACTGCCATTCTTAGCATCCTTAGGATCCCTGCTGCCATGCACTGGTGTGTCATGCTGACAATCCCCCTCCTTCAGCCTTTTAACAGATGCATGACAAGTATGCCCTACACATGTGTGTCACTTTGCAGTGTCCCATACACTGAACACCACATGTTACAGCCTAGTCCCAGCTGATAATGTCAACTACTGCAATGCCATATGCCATAGTGTACCTCTGCAGCAGTTGCCATTGTCCTACAGGTATATGCACTGGTGTTGCACTGTATATGGGTGTTGTTCCAAACATGTCCCTACTGTAGGCCATGTCTCTCACCATTATGTTACCCCCTGTGGACACATTCCACAATGGCAGGATGTTAGTTATCATGCAGGTGTCTGACATACTCTTCCAATATCCCATCATGGTCACCCCTGTGATGCCGTGCATTTCACAACAACAATGCATGCACATGTACAGCATGCATTCTGGGTAGGTGTGTTAGATGTGTGCATGGAATATACCATTGCCATTACATACCCGGTGTGTTGGCAAGCATCTACATAAATTATACTCACTAGCTACAGGTTGCTGCCTTGGTGGTATCCCAGAGGGACCTATATAAGAGGGTGAGAGATGCAATGTCAGTGGCCAAACTTGTGACAGTGCTACAGGGTGGGTGCAGTAATGCAATACATCAATGGTACATTTCTACAATACTACTACGTCTGGACATCTGTTTATTACTACTATGCAGCAACATAATATATCTATGACATGTCAGATATGCATGATCTACCTGTACCGATGTGGATGTATAGATGTGTCCTGTGTCCTTACTTGCATGCTCCTCAGCTGGTGTGTGGGTGCCACCCACCTCAACAAAGGTGTCCAGCGGTTGGTGGCTGGCTGGACAGGCAGGTGCCACGAGGTTGGCCAGGAGCTTCTACATACGTGTCAGGGGGGATGAATGACATAGCTCCCCCCTATGGTGAGGTGATTCCCCTGGGACTGCAGCAGCATGCCAACGGGAATTGCGAAGCAGGTCAGTACAATGATGCCAGACCTGCTCATAACTGCGGTTGTGCAGTCCGACATCATTAACCCTGTGGACTAGGTTGTTTCACAGGCCGGTCTAATCCTGCTGTTCATGGGCAGCTCTGCCAAACAGCACTAGGTAGTGCTGGATCAGGTGTGATATAAGCACATCATTCTCCACTGTTGAATAGGTGGGCAAGCGTACATGTGACATCTTGGCTGAAAGACATAAAAATGGAAACACATCTGAGCAACTCATACAGCAAGGTTACCACACTTTGTTATACACATCTCTGTCACCCCTCCACCATATCAGCTTCAACAAACTGTACACACAACTCATTTGGTATGGCTACAGCTTATCTACCAGTGGGGCAGATATTGTATTGTACCACACTTTCTGCTATGTGATTGTAGCCATGTCCCCTGTGTGGACACTATCATTGCTGGCCTGTTACAGACTATTCACCTGCATGCCATTGTCAGGGTCACTATGGTGCCATATATGCCAGTGGTATGGCTGCTTTGAGATTGCTGCACATCTGACATTCTGTGTTATTGGGGATATCTATGCATGCTGTTGGACATGTTCCGGGATTGTGTAGACTATTACTACCAATATATGTTCTATAACAGTGACACAATAACATGTATATGTTGTATTGACCAGCAGAACCACCTCTACAAACCCATCTGCCCATGGATACCTGGCCACATCACATGTGCGTCCCAGCCTGGGGCCTTGTCATGTACTGGTCCAGCAATACCATCAGGTGGAACCAACCCCAGGGGATGTTGTCCCCCCCCTGGGGGCACACACAGACAGATCCCTGTCTCCTGAGGTCAGGTCTAGGGTCTGTTCCATACCAGGCTCTACAGACACATGTGGGATGTGCTACATCAGTCTGAGGCACCCAGTACACATTTACAAGGCTGACATGCTCCTCCTGCTCAGCCTCCAGGCCAGGCACCTTCAGGATGTGGACTGCTATTGTGAGTAGCAGTGGGTGGGAGGCTTGTTCCCACTGTGCCCATATTGGGGCCCATAGGGCATCTACATCACAGACCACAAATACCATTCAGGGTATTTACCCACCACATGTGTCACATACCACCTCTGTAGACTGTCCTCTACTTCTACCAACCCTGACCACCTCCACAAGTATACCTGCCATACTTCCCCATATTCCCATTGCATACTTCACAGACAGGGGCAATATGGTCTCACCAAGGGACTAACATGTGACATACCCATCCATGTTGCACACACTGCCAGCTGTAGATATCTGTGTGTATTGCTATGTGGGCTGGTGCCTCGCACATAGCATGCATCACTGTGGTAGTAATATAGGGGACATGTTTTTACATACATATATGTTTGTGTGTGTGTTTGTATATATGTAGACATGTGCCTATAGGTATATATCTATATGTGTAGATGTATGTGATGTATATATGTGCTCATATATATGTCTACACATGGGTATCTGTATATTTGTGGATATACACACTGATATATATATATATATATATATATATATATATATATATATATATATATATATATTTATATATTATATATGTAACATATGTACACATATGCATACCTATATGTGGGGTACATTCAGACATCAGATCCACAATCTCACAACACCTTCCTGCACTATTCTGCCTTGGTACAACACAAACAGGTGCCACATAGGGACATGGACTGACATTAGAGGGGTATATGTAGGACCCGATTTCAGGTAACCCTATTACACACCTATGGCATTCCTTCATGCTGCATTACAGATTAACCTGAGTATCCTGCCAGTGGTGGGCCGTGGGTCCCTGTGTCCATCATAATGGCATTACTTCCACCACCAGCTACTGGCCACATAATATACATACTTCGCATTACACAACACACACTATGATGGCTTACATCTTGTCAGTCAGTGCTGACCTGCACAGTTGCCACAGGGACAGACACTATTTTCCATAGCAGTTGTTCAGTTGAACATCATCACAACAACACCTGATGGCACATATAAATCATTCCACATAATCTATCCCATTATTATGGACCAGGTACTACATTCTATTATATGTATATATACTTCGCATACCTGTTGTGGGAATGATGTCTTGATGGATGGTGGTTTGTTCTTCCTTTGGCTTCTCTCTCTCTCTCCAGTAAATGGTTGAGCTGCTCTGAATAGTTTGCAGCATGGCTTTAGTAGGTGATACACATGATCAGGTGATGGCCTCTGCACCAATCAGTGTCCTCCACTTGCTAACTGCATGCAGCTTGCACTGTCATGGTGGCAACCACCTACCATAAATCCCTACATCATGTGGACATGGTCCCTTTGCCTTTCCTGTGTAATGGACATCCTTCCTGTGTGTGGGCATCAGTGCTACAGGCAGCAGGTAGCAATACCTCTTACAGGAGAACCTGCACACTCAGGCCAGCTACATATTTGTAGGAGGTTCCAGAACTACAGATAGAGTGTGAGTAGAGTTGTGTTATGCTTTGTATAGTACTGATGTTACAGGATTTGTGTGTACATGCTAGTTTACCTTGGAATGTAGTCTGTCTGCATAGCTCTCAACTGTGGGCCTATCCTCTTGATGGCCAGAAGTGTGCCTATCATGTTTTGTCTGTCCACCACACAGGTCCTGTGTCAGATATTTCACTGGCAGTGTGTGTGTTGAGTGCTATCAGTACATGGCTACACCCATTTATGTTTCTATCCTAAAATCCCTGACTAAGGGTATGTTTCAGACTATCCTGCAACACCAGTGACTTGCTTAGTGTATGACAGTTTTCCACATATGGGCCTGTGTTCCAGCCTCTGTCCTCCACCTACATACCAAGCTTTGCACATATGACATGCTATCAGGGGTTATTCTGTAGTGGGCTGTGAGTATATCATGCTGCCATACCTGCCATCACTCCACTGCTGTTGTATCCCCCACTCATATGGTGGGGCTGGGACCATATATGTGTGGGCTTCACCTACACAATACCTGTGTACCCTTATGTACTCCAGAGGCCAGTGTATATAACAGTGATGCACCATAAATACCCTAGGTGGTTACAACATGCGGGGGTATCAGGAGTGAGCTGCCTTAAGGTATCTGGATGTACATTACCATACAATTCACCTATATTTAAATTAATTACATAAATTGGGTTAATGCAGGCCTACTGCTTCCTGCCATACAGACTGTTCTTTTTGCCAGTGTGCTTGTGATGGTATTAGTTTTGCCTTGTTATGTAACAGTTACATCCCATTGTGTCAGATGAGGTTTTTACCACCTAGTAATTGTGTACAGAGTGTAGATAGAGGGTGCTGAACTATATATCTGCATTACTTACTGTTGATTTTTTGTATCCTGTAATCCAGTCTGTCTTTACTATTGTACTATTTGAAGGGCTCGGCCTGGACAGCAACATTTGTAAACCTTTCCAGACTACTATATTAGTATAACTGTTTTACAGTTGCATTACTCTGTTTATATGGATGTCAGTGTCTCAACAGCTATATGACATGGCATATATAACTGAATAGTACACAAATAAAGATTTTCGATTCATGCAAACCTGTGTGTGGTATTATATCATATGACCTCTCTGTGGGTATATGTTGCAGGCAATGATTGTCATTTGTATGGGTGACTCATACAGTGTCCAGTTGTTAAGGTGTTAACTGTAGGCATAGTTGCTGTTCCTTATTGTGTGCATCTTTTACATATGTATCTTACTATACATATCTCTGCGTGTGTGTGTGTAAATATATATATATATATATATATATATATATATATATATATATATATATATATATGCATATATTTGCATATATGTGCCTGTGTATATGTATTCTAGGGAAATTGATAGCTTCCACATTGTACATTACCTATGGGAGCCAGACTGTACTGCATGATATGTTACCGATACCAGCCTGACATCATACAGGTGGGATGGAGTACTGTTAACATTTTGTGCCCATGTCATGTCAGGTCCTTGTTATGAGATCTGCAACACTTGGCAGTGTATTGCAGGGCGGACCTGTTTGGCTGTGGGGGGTATACCTATTTGTACAAGACGTACATTGTTTGGGGCCTCTGAACCCCATTAATGGTGCATGTGGACATATATGTTTTTGTTATTTTCCAGTTGTTATCTACAGATGTATGTCCATATATACCTATATAGATATATATATCTGCTTACATATATATAACTTGCTGTATATATTTAGACATATAGCTGTAGACATATATATCAATAGATGTAGGCATTTGTATGTATATATGTATACATCGGTCTACCTGAGATGGTCGACAAGCCATTTGATTGACACTCATTTGGTCGACAATTCATTTGGTCGACAGGCAGATTTGCCCCCCTCCCCAATGCTGTGCAACCCTGGAGTTGATATATATAGTTAGGGGGGGTGTGGGGGGCACAGCCCCCCACATTGGGGGTGTGGGTGAAGCCCCCCATAAAACTGCTTTGTCGTCAAATGAACAAATGAGTGTCGATAAATGGCCAGTGTATACATATATATATATATATATATATATATATATATATATATATATATATATATATATATATATATATATATATATATATATATATATATATATATATATATATGTATCTGTTTAGATATTAATATATTTACACACACAGATACATCTACATGTTGGAATATATTCTCTGTACTGTTGAATGACTGGGCTGGATGATATGTTTGTGAATACATCATGGGTATGTATATCTGACATGGCTTAGTGGTAAACCACTTTGTCTAGGGTATGCAGGGTCCTGGGTTTGAGCCTTGCAGAGGCTGTTTATTTTGTTGCTGGGCAGAACAAGGGCCATTGGATGCAGATTGATTAAGGCACTTTTGAGCAGCTGTAAGTGGGTTTGCACGAAGGTAAGCACTGCTAACTTCTGGTTACAGTTTCTTATACTCAGCTTCTAATTTGCTTAACCAGTGTAGGCATTGTTTACCTCCATGCAAACAGGCTTAAACCCGCTTACTGCTGCTTAAAATTGCTTACTCCCGCATACCCCCACTCTAATTTCTTTAAAAGAAAAAAAAAGGGGTTGATAGGAAAGTGGTGTAAAAAGGGGCACAAAGAGGGAAAGACAGTAGGGAAAATAGCCAGGGATGTGCAGGAAGGGTGTAGGGAAGCTCCATAGCAGCCCATTTCTTCTACAGCAGCAGCTGTGCATATACACTGAATTTGGAGGTAGATTTGGACACTCAAACCCCTGGGAGGGGGTGAGGACAACAATAATAAGTTGTGATGCCAATTAGACTGGATTACATGTGTCCAGTGGACACGTGTGTGAAATGGACAGCTATGTATGGTGCAAGATTTTTTTGGGAACAGATTGCCCTTTTTTTTTTCCAGATGAGAGTGGGATGTTGGGGAGGGGTAGTAGGTATGTTTGGGGAGGTAGGTTGTGTAGGTTAACAGACAAGACAAACAAGATGCATACAGGGGCAGTATATGACACATGTAGTGGGTAAACACCGTGATGGGGAGGGGTGTTGGGAAATCGGAAGCCCATGAACCCCCTAGTGGAAACAGTGGGACTGAGGTCCCCACCCATGCGCAGTCATCACTGCACCTTCACAGCCCCGATGGTGGGTTTGCTGGGGCTGAGTTGCAGAGCCAGACTGATGTTCTAGTTTCGACATGTGGCCCTCAAACTGGCGTAGAAGATAACCAAGCTGCTGGTTGATGTCTCTACGCACCATGACCCCAACCTGGCAATGGGTGGCAGGTACCTGTCCATGCCCGGTCCCAGGGGGTGAGCCCCATCCCCTGAGGTGGTTCCACCTGAAGGTGGTGCAGGACCAATGGACAGGGAGGTCCCTGGTTGGGCCCAAGACATGCTGGTGCCAGGTGCCACAGCCAGCTGAGGTGAGATAGGTGGTTCCGCTGGGACCGGCCTTCCAAAACATGCTATAGTGTTTAGATTTCATCATATGTGGGTTAGTAATAGTCACATTCCAGGGTTAGGTATAACAGCATGTAGAGATATTCCATTAACCCAGACACCAGATATGGAAGAGTTGCATAGCAAACAGAACACACGCATATATGGGACCACAGTGGTAATAAGAACAGCATGCAGGTACATTGATGGCACCATGCCACCAATGTTGGAATAATTCAATATAGCACATGCATGGGAACAATTAAAATATTTATCAAACAATTGGACATTATCAGAACATAGGTATCATTACATACCAGTTGGGGTGGGTATGTTGATTATTGCTGGAGATGTGGTGGGGGGGAGGCAGATGTCAATTAACAACTAGTATATTCCTGTAGTCCACATTACTTTCATAGTCAGTGCTGTTATCTGTACCTTACAAGTCTTACTACACTACCCTATAGCCTTAGTTTGGACAGTGATATGGCTGTCATCATCATTAGACATGAACTGTTTTTACCTGCAGTATACACCTCTTACCTGGTATACCTGTGGAGGGAATGTTTAACACTAACTGTTTCTACACATACTCCCAGATTCTGGTTTGATGTGCACATAGCTATCCAACTCTTTCTGCACAGACTCTGGCCATGTGTTGACCACATGCAGGTGTGCCGGGACATATCTGAAATATTTCCCTCTTCAACCTTTAGTGACCTGACACACACATATACATGCTTTCCTACACAGTTATATTATGTAGCACAGTGTGGGTGACAGTGATCAGTGATACTTTATTATTCAGAGAAACTGCAACACTCACAATTCCCTACAATACCAGAGTGAACAGTACCAGTCCAGGTTATAATGGTCTTTATTTCTCAGCACAGTGTTTGTATCCAACGTACCTGTGGGAGCAATGTTTGTTAGCTCTACCTGACCGTTGCCACACAAACTTCCAGATTACACATTAGTATTATGCACATACATCTCACTCTGTTACTGTACACACTCTGGTCACAGCTTGACAACATGGGGGTGTAGATAGGACATACTTGGCATATTACTCTCCTAACAGTTTCAGGGGTTGCTACAGTGACAGGTTTGTTCTCATAGATGTTTGACAATCACTTGTATTCCCTGTTTGCTGGCTAAACATCTGGGATCATCCCACAGACTTACCAGGGGGACAGGCAGCAGATATGGGCCCATATACTGGACATTCTGGCCTCATCTGTACAGTTGTGGGATATGATTCTGTATGCAGCCTACATCCACTCCCAGGATTCAGACCATGGGTGTGTCTGCTACAACTTAAACACTGTCCGTCACAGTTGTGTCTGCTATATAGATATTGCTGTATATCTCCTATCTGCTTTCTGTCTTATTAATCCCCTGTGCTTTTGCATTCTGGCCTTGTATTACAGCACTCTTATACAGATTTCCTAGACAGTAATATTTTGTAGGACAGAGTGGGCGACAGTGATGTGTAATACCTCATTATTCAGAGCAACTGCATCAGTCGCAATGCCATACAATACCAATGTAAACAGTACCAGTACAGGGTATCATTCTTGTATTTCTGGGCACAGTGTTGGTATCTGGCAAACCTGTGGGAGAAATGTTTGTTAGCACTGCCTGAATGTTCCCACACACAGTACCAGATTTCACATTACTATTATGCACATACATCTCAGTCTGTTACTGTACAGACTCTGGCCACAGCTTGACAAGTTGGGGTGTAAATGGGACATACGTGGCTTCTTAGTCTCATAAGGTTTTGGAGAGTTTTTAGTGTGCCAGCTTTGTTCATATAGATGTGTGTCAATCAGTTGTATTTCCTGTTTGCTGCCTATATGTCTGGGATCATCCCACTGATTTCCCAGGGGGACAAGTTGACAGGCAACAGATATGGGCCACTTTACTGGACATTCTGGACATATCTGTACAGTTGTGGGGTATGATTCTGTATGCAGACTACTACCACTGTCAGGATTCCAACCATGGCTGTGTGTGCTAAAACAACAACAGTTCACATCTCAGTTGATTGTGCTATTTGGGTTTTATTATCTGCATTTTCCCTGTTTTCTGTCTATGCGTCTCTCAGTTGTACTAAATGGCCTCTGGGGATTACACCAGTCATATACAGGCATTCCTACACATTCAATTTATGGTGCACAGTGTGAGTAACAGTGCTTAATGCAACAGTACTATCACATGATTGCAAATCTACATTACCATATGATAACAGAGTATACACATACAGTCCAGCAGTTAGACCTTTATTGTCAGGCTATTATGCTTTTATTTATATATGAACTATATGAGAATCTTCCTGCCATATTCTCCAGTGTATGCAGTACTTGCCTTGAACAATACAGGTTTTATGCAGGCAATTAATTTGCTACTACTTTTAGTTTTATTTCCTATGACAGTAAATGCATGAGTATTACTGACCTGCCTCGCATCGCAACCTCGCCAGGCAACTGCCATGGGCCTCCTGATTCACAGCCCACTCCATTGCAGCTGTGGGGGACATAAGAGGAATATTTAGCCATAACTATCCATGATATATATGAGCTGGCAATTACTACACACATAGTGGGGTGATACACACACCTTTAACATGCCCTGCTGCTCTTGCCTCTTGGATCCACTGAGCCAAGTGGGCCCCCTTATATAGCTTCAGGTTGGCATAGTGATGCCTGACCTACTCACTAGTTCGGGGTATGCCAGTGGCACTGGTGAGGTCACGGGCAAGACGGTCCCAGGCCTCTGCCTTATATTTGGAGCCGTGGTACTGGCCCTGCAGCAGTCTCTGATCATGATCTTTGATAAGGTGTCCTGCCATGACTCTGGACTCCTAGATGCACCAGCACTGCGCCCAAAAGAGCACACCTTCTCCCCTTCCTGACACAGTGCCTGCAAGGGGAAGCTACGACCAGTTATGAGATGTATTCCCACATCTTCGGTTTACATAGGGCCAATTTCCTGCACTTTTCCATGATTGGCTGGTTTTGAAAAGGCTAGGCTATGGGCAAACCTGCTTAGCTAGTGTTGGCATTGTTTAAAGGGTTATACCTCTGAGCACACTGAGTTAGCTAGCTTGCACATTGCTTGCACCTCCTAAGCTGGCCTGTGCAATGTTTAGCATTGCTTACATTAGACTTTGCATTATAATTCCTTTTTGGCATTGATTTGTTATTCATTACACCTTATATGTATGCCTGGTATCCATGATTCATATGTACATACACTGTATGGGTTCCTTGTGTTTTATTGGAGACTTCAACACTATATCACAATTACACCTGATTTCTGGGCTTACTGCTGTACTCCAGTTCACATATTTATGTTATGTAGTGGGTTAAAGCACATATGTCTGTATACTGATTCCTTTCACAGGTTCAGCTTAATTTTACTATGGTGGAGACTTGTTTGCTGATACCTAATTCTTCTGTATTTCTGTGATGGCTTGCTGGTTAACTACTGTTACTATGGTGTATAGGGTCCTGGGTTCAAGACCAGCATGGCTGTTTATTTCGTTGATGGGCAGAACAAGAGCCATTGGATACAGAGTGATTAAGGCACTTTTAAGCATTAGTAAGTGGGTTTCCAGGGGTTTGCACGAGGGTAAGCAGTGCTAATCTCTGGTTACATATGCTTACAGAGAGTTAGCTTCAGAATTGCTTAACCTGTGTGCGCATTGCTTACCCCCACGCAAAAGGACTTAAACCCACTTACTAGTGCTTAAATATGCTTACTACTGCTTATTGGAGTTTAAACCTGCTTACTAGTGCTTTATTTATTATGATACTGACACTTCACATGTGCATTTACTGCAGTACTCCAGTTCATAAATATATGTTATTTAGTGGGTTATGCAACATAAATATTAGGCATAACGTGCTTTGCCATGGAAGATGGAATGTGCTGCAGTGGCACCCAAACCGGGAATGCCAGCTCATAAGGTGAATGCTCTGCCCACTACACTATTGCTATGCTGCTTCATTTGCATATATCTTCCTTGTTATCCTCTTCAGCCATTTAAGCTGCATTAACCATAGCTAAGCGATGGGCACACCCGGGCACCTACAGTTAGCTTTCATCACATTTAAAAAAAAAATACACAGGTTTGTTAATTTTATTTCTGTATACTTTTGCTGTTGTACATGAGGGGGGCTGTTGGTGGGGATATGCGGACACCTATGAGCCATCTCGCTCATTTCTTACCCCTTTCTGCTGTTCTTCCATGCGGGATTAATAGCAAATTCAGCGGCTTATCTTGACGATTGTGCAGTCTTAGTGAATCCATGCAGTTTTTTTTAAGAATTGATTGCCACTATTATATTGATATTATTTTAGTTGCCCACTCAAGGTCAGACTCATAAACCCTGAATGCTACTTGGCAAGGGTTTATGAGCCAGGGAAGGATTAATTCATGTATGAACCAGCTTAAACTTGATCATTGGTTGGTGCTCCAACATCCTATCCCTATGCTAGTGAGCCCCACCAATTGCATGCCATTAGGAAAGTCTTATCACTGCTATATGTGTTGGGTCCCCTAAAGTAAGTTATGGACTCCAACAGAGTAAAATAAAGGTTTACAATTGCTGTCACTACAACAATCCCCCTCCCCTGCTAGTATGTTACTCAGCAGACAGTGTTGAGTATCCTACTAGTGGACAGACCAGAAAATCACAAGAATTCATCTGTGTTGCATGGTAGGAAAATTACTGTTGGCAATTGAGTCATATACAGTGCAGCAAAATCTGTTAACATATACTGAATGTCCCACCCTGTGACCATTTGATGCTGACATGCTTCTGTGAATGATAGAGCTTCAGATCCCCTCATTATGATAATATGGTAATGGCCCCATCACTAAAGGCATATGTAATATCTGTGATTCATGAGTGAATAACAGTAACCGAAGCCTGTAGCATACAGCATTATAGACTAAGGCAGCAAACTACTGTACCCCCTGACTTACTAAATAGCTGCTGCAGCCACTTGGTACAGAAGGCTATACAGTACTGTAGCTGCTTGCTACAAAAGGCTAAAAAGTACTATAACTGTTTGCTATAGCAGGCTGAATAGCACATTGCTACTTTATGCATTAGTGCTCATTACTACTGTTAGGCAACAATGCTCAATGCAGGACTACCTGGTATGCATTAGCAAACAAAGTGTTCCAGTGCACCATTCAAGGAAAGGGACAATAACAGTGCCTTAAAATTCAATCCATATAGCCCAAGGTTTGATTCCCTAGGCTTCCATTTGCCTACTGTGTAACTGTGAGCAAGTCACTTAATCAGTGTCTATGGGCAGAGTCTAAAAAAGGTATTTGTGGAACAATGCTCTGTGTCTAACAAATCAAAAGCAAAACTCCAGGGGAAATCACATTTCAGTTCATCAAATTATAGTAGTTCCTGGTAGTATTCTAAAGACAGTGCATAGAATGAATTTATAGTTCTTATACTTTATGTGAACAATATAGAAGGTTGTGTTATTCCCATCATGTATACATATATATATATATATATATATATATATATATATATATATATATATATATATATATATATATTTAGATAGATAGATAGCCTTCAACAAAATGCTAACATGCTGAGTGTCCCTGAGAATTTATGTGCTATTTATATACTATGTAGAAAAGTGAATGGCAAATTTATGGAAAACCAAATTCTGTAAGTGTGATAAGCTACGCCTATTTCCTTACCAATTATTTGCTGTAAAACTGTTATTTGTTTAAATTCAATAATTTATTATTATCCTGACTTGTGTGTTGATTTAATTAATGTGTATTAAAAAAAGAATGCATTTATGATTCTGTGACTCTTCTTTTAAATACCAGGGATTGTACCTTGGTTGACATTATTCCATGAGTGGGCAGCTTTATCTCTACATAATCTCCTCTACTCAGTTTCTTTCATTTCCTTTCACTGAGAGAAATGTGTGAAGTGAACACTGAAAGGACATGGGATACTTTAAAACTATGTTTATCACATAAATCTATTTGAACAATTTGTGATCTTGACATTTCTAAGTTTTGCATTACATTAACTAATTATTTTCTGATTTTAATTAGTAAAAACTTTTGAAATTTCTATGTTTTTCTTTTTCATACTCAGCTTAATCAGCTTTGCTCTTTCCAGGCTATGGAGCTCTTTGCCATTTTAAAATTTTCTTCAAGATACTTATTCATTTTGTAAATGTCTAACCAAATGGAGTTTTTCAAAGACTAATTAAAATAATAGATTACTGTCTACCACTTATAATTGCTTATAGCTGCCCTGTAGACAAGAATGTACTGCTGCATAATTTTGAGAAAATCTTTGTTCAAAATCTTTCAAAAGAAAATCTTGAGATCTTTGAAAATCTTGAGGTAGGAATTCTTGTCATTTAAGACTGAATTTTTAGAATAAACTGTTTCTTTTACAAATGTTTTTAGGGCTACAGTTATAGCTGGTCAGTGTTTAACACTCTGCATAGCACTAACCCTTCACTTTCTAGATACACTCTTGTCTCAAGTTAGGAGTGATAGAGTTAAGCCTGTGGGGGATGGAAAGAGCCAGTCCTAGTTTAAATCAACAAAGTTCTGTCTTTAATCACATTTTATTCAGACATTATATATACTTAAAAAGTATAAATTAATGTTTAAGGTGTTCGTCTCCCATGTACAAGGTACAAAGTTCGATCCTCACCTCCAGCCAATACCTGTACGGAGTTTATATGTGTCTCTGTGGTGTTACACCCATCTTCCAAGTACATGCTGAGTGTTTTCACCTCAAGTCGACCCAAGAATGATATTATGGGTAGTAGGACAGAGTCTAGATGGTGCCTGTGTGTGGGGGGGGGGGGGGGTTTATAGATAGGGTTGCCACCTTTTGCTGTGGCTAAAACAGGAACAAAGCCACACGCCTTGCACCATCCATAACCCCACCTATTTCTAACCCTCTCCCACCTACTTTCCACCCATTCTGTGACATAATCACGATGTCAGATGACTGGGAACACCCTCAAATTTTCATTCCTGATGCCTGTTTACTGCCAATTTATTATGCTTTTCTGTAAAAAAGCATAGTAAATCCGCCGATTTAACAAACTCCGATAGTCTGTTTCTTTTTTAGAAACAGAATACCGGAGTTTGTATAGTGTTTTCCAAACTACCAAACAATCAGTCTGATTTCTGGATAGTCCAGAAAAAAAACAGATAGATGGCAACCCTATGTGTAGACCAACTGTTTTGGGCATTAGTTGTTGTAGGCAATATCCTCAAAGTAGTAGAACACAGATAACAGAGTGCACACTGTGTCAGGGCTAGGTGCTTGATTGTGTAAAAATTGGGTGATTTGGTTGTGTTGACTAATTTCATCAATTAGACATGGGTATTGCTGGTGATGTGGGTTGAGAACCCAGCCCACTCAGACCTACAACAGGGGCCCATGCTAACAGGAGGAGGGATGGGGTATGTCTTCCTATTGGCCAGTGTGAACTCACCATAAAGCCAGCAAACCTGGATCAATACATTTCTGGTTAGCTGGTGTCAGTTGCCCAACTTGGCATACCTGGGATAGCTCTGTTGAGTGAAAGCTGGACATAAAGCCAGTCAACTAAGGATCGCTACACTCAAGTAAGGTTCACTGACAAGATGTAGCTTGGAAGTGGATGACATGATGGTAGAAAAAAGGCTGGACAGCCTCTGTAGTCTGGAGAGAAGATGGAATTTCAGGGCAGTAAAGCCACTTGGCTTGGGATCAAGTTTCTACGAGTCAGAAGGAGGACAGACTAAAAATGGCGTGGGAATTGTAGTGAGGGAGAGTCTTCAGAAGACACTGAGGGATGTCATCAGAATTAGTGACAGACTCATGGCAATCAGACTCCAGTGTAAGGACAGGGCAATATTCATAACCTCAGGATATGCCCTACATCAAGGTTGTGATAGTGAGGAAAAGACTGTATTCAGACAGCCACTGGAGAACCTATGAAATAAAGCAGGAAAACATGAGTTGGTTTTGATAATGGGTGACCTGAATTCACATATCAGGACAAACAGTACAGGATATGCTTATGGCTTGGGTCTACATGGGTTGAGCAACAGATATAAAGAAGGAGAGACTATTCTAGATTTTTTTATTTATTTTTTGGCAAATGGTTTGACGGTGGCCAACAAATGGTTCAGCAAGAGAGAGACAGTCACAAGATCACATGCAATAGTGGCCAACATGCAACTCAGGTAGACTTCTTCCAAGAAAGGAATGAGCAATGGGGTAGAATCAGCGATTGCAAAGTCATCCCCAGTGAAACAGCTGGCCCACAGCATTAACCATTGATTGCTAAAATCAGCTGCATGAAGTGGTCAGAGAAGGATCTAAGGTCAACAAAGATTAAGCCGAATACCTGGAAGTTGACTGTTAAGAAAGCAAAAGAATTCAAGGATTGACATAGGGCTCTAGCACCTCAGGAAAAAGAAAAAATATGTGGAGTTGAAGAAGAATAGCAGTAGCACCTCAAAACAGCATGATATGCAGCCGAGCTTGGTGTAGAAATAGGGTACATAAGGAACGCTGGTGGCGGAATTCAGAAGTCCAGGAAGTCAGCAATAGAAAGAGTTTTGGCTCAGTCTCGTAAAAAAATTACATATTTCTATGCAGTTAATATCTTATCAACTGCTTGATAAATAATATATGCTCACTTATGATGTTCTTCTAAAGTTTTAACTATTGTACTTTAAAATAGTTGAGGTTTCCTGTGTTTTAATGTTTTTTCAAGTGTTTGTGACGTACAGTTGAAAATAAAATAAATGAATTAAAAATAAATAAATTAATTAATTAAACAAGGAGTGCAGGAAAAAGTAGGAAATAGAAAAGGCAGAGCAGGCTAAGAAGGTATACCAGCTGGCTAACAAGGAGGATAAGAGAGGAATTGCAATAGTAAAGAACAAGGCATCCCGGGAACTCTAACAGCTTCTGGAAAGTGACTTGGTAGACAGCAAAAATAAACTCTATCAGATTACAAGGGAAAGACAAAAAGATAAATAAGATAGTCACACACCCTTTGTAAGGGAAGCCAGCGACAACCTACTCACCAGTTCACAGGACATCAAAGGCATATGGATGGAGTAGTTTCAGAAGATTTTGAATGAAGAAAACCCCCACAGAAGCTGTACTGCTCCAAATATAGCTGTCACAAAAGCAGATAATGTCAGCCCACCTATCTGGAATTTTGTAAATAATTATATGTCATTTGTAAATATCACCATGATTCATATGCTTGTTTTACAAATGTATCAGAACTGTATATCATATAAGATGGTTTGTACAGATGTGTACTGAAGAGATATTTTGTAAAGTACCGAGCAGAAATGTATATACACTATTGTAATTGTTTAAATGTATATATTTTAACAGGAGAAACTGGAACACATGAGATTATCTTGAAAAACTTCTGTAGAATAGTTGAAATTAAGTTGATTTATGGCTGGACCATAAACAAAAAATGTTATCTCTCAGTTTCAGTGCAGTAATAGACACAATGTCTAAAACCAGAAGTTTTTTGTATTGTCTTGAAAGTGTTTATTGTTTTATGACTTCCAGGATTTGCCATAGATCTAAGAAGGGCCCTTGTTTATGTGTTTTTGCAGGTAGACGCTAAATGCTTACAGCTGCATCAGTGGCGGTTTTCAACTGGGATAGACTCAGATGACATGAAATAATGTCATTCTGCAAGCTATCCCAACAGCAATATTTGGGATATTAATTTAGGAACTCTCTGAGAGAGACTGAGCATTCTGTATTTTGCCTTTGACCTGACAAGAAGATCCATTCACCACATCTGTCTTGCTTGCTCTGTAAGTAAGTCTAGGGAACAGTATAGTTCTTTCAGATATAGTTAGGAATATAGCTGAGCTTAATTTAGATCTTTTTCTTTATTTATTTCAGACTGTCCTGCAATGTTGTTTTAAATATTTCCTGTGATTTTGAACTCTGATGTAACTGTAATTATATACTGTTTTCTTGTTTTTTTATTATTATTAAATATATTTAAACCTTTCATTGTGGCTGATATTTGTGAGACTTATTTATGTTCTGAGAGTGCTTGCATATTTATTTGGTGGCACTGTGGGCCACTAATAATAGCCTTGCTCTTGGCCAAACTAACATGTGTATTGCTAGTAACATTACACAGTAAGATTGGACATCCTTTGTTAAGGGCCTTAAAATAGCTGATAAGGACGTGGCTGGTGGCAGTGATTAGTACCTTACAGTCATTTAATTTACCATTTTAAATCAGTTGTAATTTAAGTGTATATTTTGTTTCCATCATCATACATACATTTTTTCTTATTTTTATTTTTATTTGGTTCTTTTTTCCACTTTATTCAAAATGATGTGTAATAACAATACTAATTATACAATTATATATATTTTATATATTTTTATAGATTGTTTTTAGAGTTTTTGTACACAGACCTGAAGACGTCTAGAAGGACGAAAGCGATCTTTGTTAACAATAGGTTATGAAAATAGAAATTGATTTTTACATGCAAAATGTATATGTATATATTTATATATTTTTTTTGATTGCCAAATGAACTAAGGTTGATATATTTCCACCCATGCAGTATATTGTCTTGGATAAAATCACAGACTTAATAATCTACTTAATAATTTGGTTGAATAAGAGGTACCACATCATTATAAATTTTAATTAAAATACATAAGGGTTGTATATTATTATGACAACTACTAAGTAGGGCAGGACCAGCTCAAATGTCACACTGATGGGGGAAGAGATGTGAATTTAACATGTGTACCAATAACACTTTGTTTTACAGCACAATAAACTACTCCCTTGCCTGATAAAAAGTATATATATATATATATATATATATATATATATATATATATATATATATATATATATATATATATATTTAAAAATCTTGTAAGAAAATTATTACTCTATTTTTGTTTTACTTGAATCGGGTGTCTGTGTACTTAATAAAGGATTTTCGACTGGAAACAGGCTGCCTGCCTTGCTTGGATTACTTTTGAATACTTAGTAATGCTGTACAATTATATATTTTCTATTATTATTTTTTGTTTTGTTTTGTTTGACTTAAGACGAGTTTAAGTTCGCTACTTCCATTACTATTGTCTGATCTGATTAATATACAGTGATTAACTAGAAATATATGGATTCAAAATCTTCCACACAGAGAAGTTTCTTACACTGTTTTCTTTTTTTTTTTAATTTACTGAATTAACAATTAAATACTACAGATCCTTCAAACTGATTTCAGTGCAACATGTTAAAGTGCATCAAATGTTAAAAGTATGAGACAGACTCTTAACCACTCTTAAATAACTAGCCATAGTTTCTTCTGATATATATATATATATATATATATATATATATATATATATATTATTTATTTTTTCTTATTCTTTACTGTTATACCTGTTATTACCAATACTGTCAATTGGAAGAGAGCAACGATGAATCAGTATTATGGTACACAGTGACTATATCCACATAAACAGTATAAATAGTTTGTTTCTTCTTTCTACTGCATATTATTTTGCTACCAAACTTTTATTTTTGTTGGATGTTTACTGTTATTTCTTTATTCTTTTATTATTAATTTATTTATGAAAAACACTAGTAGAAGATACTTGACCCGCGGTAGTGGTGCTGCGATAGCATTGTCGCCTCACAGCAAGATGTTGTCGCATTCGATTCACAGCTAGAGTGTCTTCTGTGTGCAAGCATGCGTGAATGGGCGTGCCTTCATTGAAGGTTGTGCATCAGAGCTGGTAACTCGGCATGTAAAAATCCACTACCAAATGTTAGCGGACCGGAGTTCCGCTGTGGCAACCCCTAACCGGGATAAGCTGAAAGAAACAAGCAAACTAGTAGAAGATACTTGGAAAACAAGGATCTGTAACCCTGTCAGATTACTACTGCTTTTAATGTATGACTGACTGTTACAAGTGTTTACTTTTGTTACTTCTATTCTTGGTCTACATGTTTGAACATCTTGCCATTGTTCTGCTGCATGTCTGTTCCTACCAACTGCAGCTGAAATGGTTTCTGTGGGATCAGTCCATTACACCATTTGTGAAACAATAACTGAACAGATATATTCGAAAGTGACAATTTTTTGTGAATTTGTAACAGAAATACAGAACTCTGTGAGAAGCCCTTATTTAGTGCACCGTGGTCCCCATACCATAAGTAATCTGCATGACAATGCTATGCATAGTATGTAGTGAGGAGCACTGCGCCTATTCCTTTTTATACAATAAATGCTTCTTTGTACTATATACTGGAGCCTATGTTTTTCATTAAATGACACATGACAGCATCATATATAAATGTATATATGCCATGACTTTTGTCAATTAAAGCGTTTTGCCTTAGCAAATTATTTGTAAATATATTACATACATACATACTGTATGATTTCCATACTGTGCTCTCAAAATTATTTTATTTTTTGTTAAATGTAAAATAAGTGCATGACATACTTTTGCAATCTATACATATCAGTGACAAACATGATGACAACATTGCCATGTTTTAAACATGGTGATGTCATATGGATCTTTAGTGGGTGACTTTTATTTGGGACCATTCACTATGTGGACCCATGCTTGTAAAAAGTTTTAGCTTCCTGGTTTATCCTATCATCAACTCAGGCAGATGGGGCCTACAGTTGGGCAAAATGTTTTCAGATGATATAAGAATGTCATTTGGTCTTGATAAATGTGCAAAAGCAATCTTTAATGTAGGAAAGTTGCAGCAGCAAGAAAACATCAGTTTGGGACAGGAACATGATATAAAAGAACTTGAGCAAGAGGTAGTGTATAAATATTTGGTAAATGATGAAGGAACAGCAATAAAACATGAAGAGATTTGAATAAAACTTAGTAAGGAATACTTTAGAAGACTTAAATTAATACTGAAAACAGTATTGACATATAGGAGCAAAGTCCAAGCTATAAATCAATTTACTTTACTTGTCCTAACTTGGAGTTTTGGAGTAACTGGCTGGCCCCAAATGGTGTTGGATAGACTGGACAGGAAAACAAGAAGGATGCTTCATGCTCATCATATAATTTATAAAAAAATCAGTGCATACTAAGATTACATATACCCATTCTGAAGGAGACATGGGCCTCCTTGAAATTGATTTTATGTACAACTGTGTAATCATGGGACTGCATACATACACTCTCAAACAAACTGATATTGTATGTGAGAGATGTATTTACACAATGTCACTGGAGACAAAGCTCTCACATAAACTTACTCCTAATGTCAATAAGGTTGTCAGTAGTACACCCACTTCACCCATTACGTACAATTCAAAGCAGACGTATCCACTCACATATGCTGAGGTATGCTCTTAAACCACAAAGACCTCCTAGATGAAGTACACATAATAAATGCCCTCAACAGCCCCAAATTCACTCTTTCAAAATAACACCTACATCAATGCATAGCGCTACATCTCTTGGAGCCTCTACTTCTAAGCCCATAAGGCAAGCCACCACACAATCCAGCATTCTAGTCATTGGAGACTCTTACCAGGCTGAGTAAGGAGAAAGTTACAGTCAGTTGTTTATCAGTGGCTAGGATCCACCACATTACTCATGCACTCAGGTCATTGGACCATAAGTACCAATATGACTCAGTCATAGTCCATGTGGGAGTAAATGAGCCACACGCTCCAGGTACCTAAACCATGTCATCACAATGAACAAAACATGCTGGAGGGATAGGTTCCTGACCCAGAGACTACCATACTCTGGAATAGACTACCCATACATGTCAAGCAGAGTGCCTCCTTGGCCCTCTTCAAAAGGAACCTTGGCGACTGGATGGGAGATAGGAAATTTACTCCAGGGATCATGTCAGTTGCCCTGCTAGACAGGGGCCCAGGGAAGTAAATATTGTGGAAGAAATAGCCAGGGAATTGTTATGGCTAGGCGTGTATAGTCCCTAGGGCTGATAGCCTAGTACCAACCTATGAACCTATGAATCTATGACCTGAGATGTACGTCCCTAGACTATATGAAGATAGACATTGTGGAGCTCTTGAAATATGTGTCTCAGGCTAGTATGAGTCTAGCATTGAACAACATTTCACCCTCTCCAAAGATGATGCCACAATATGAACAAAAGATGATTGACTTTAATAATTGGCTTAGTTTCTGGTGTCATTCTAAGATGGTGCAATATTTGTCAGCATGGAAAGAAAAGGTCAGCAGACCACGCTGCTTTTCCAGGGATAGTTGGAACCCCTCCCCTCTAGGCTTTTGAATATTAACCAAAACATTGTCTTCCCCCATAGTGCCTTTTTTAGGCAATGCCAGACTGAAAGTTCTTCTGACATAGCAAATCAAAACCAAGAAAATCTAAAGGTATTGCTGCTCCTTGATAGGAGTCTAAACAAAAAACTCCACTCGCTAGAAGCTCTCTTTACCCTACAGAATGCTGACGTTTGTGCGGTCACTGAGACATGGTTTAAAGCTGTGGAGAGCACACCAATAGTGCAAGGTTATAATGCCTTTCACACATTTAGACCAGCTACTTTACAGGCAGGGACTAAAGGTGGAGGTGTTTGTATTTACATCAAAAATAAATATACTTTAAGGCTGGTCAAACAGGGCAATGCATTTGAGCTGCTCCATGTTCAAATCACCATAGGTAAAATCCAATACCACTTCCTTGCAAGCTATACGTCACCTCTATGACTCAGGAAATGCATACCACGTATTTAAACACTAACTATCCAACCCAATACCATATTCATGGGTTACTTTAATTACCTCACTATTAACTGGGAATCCTATAAGACACCAAGTGTACATGCACAGAGATTCCTGGATTTTGTAAACACAAACTGCCTGAACCAGATAGTCAATACACCAACCAGGGGTGAAACCATACAGCATCTGGGTCTCACTAATATTGGAGACTGCTGCATACCCCCTACTGTAATGCCTTCCCTGGTAAGGTCAGACTACAAAATGGTCTTCTTTGAAGTAAAAATAAAACCTGGACCCCCAGCTAAACCTGGAATATTCAGGAACTATTCTAAGGCTAACCTCCTGCTATTAAGTGAGAACCTGGAAAAATGTCAAGCCCCATAAACCCTAAGAATACTGCTGCCTATGCAGAACTGTTCATAGAAACCCTGTCCAAGCATGTTAACAGCTGCATAGAGGCAGCAGTACCCACCAGGAAGAAGTACAGAATTAACTCAAAAAAAGTCATCCTGGTGGAATCACAAAATCAATAGACTGTAAAATAGGAGGAAGAAAATCATGGAAAAAATAGGAGGTGCAGTACCCAGCAGGATAAAAGCACTCTCATCAAACTAAACAAACAACTCAGAGGACAAATAAAGTCTACCAAAGCCAAACTTGAGCTAAGTCTGGCCACCCAGGCTGAGGACAACACCAAAGCATTCTTTAGCTATGTCCAAAACCTCAAAGACAATACACAGTTGGGTGCAAAACTCATTGTAAATGGAGCCACCTATACTGAGAAAGAATATATATCAAACCTCCTGGCTGATAAATTCAGCTTCAACTTTACCCCTCTCTCCCCCTCAACCTTCTCTCAGAAAATATCATCAAATATAACTCCCCCTACTATCACTAGGGAACAGGTCCTAAATGCTGTCTCTAAGACCAAGAACACTGCATCAATGGGCCCAGGCAATATTCCAGGATGCTTTCTAAAAAGCATGAAGCATGACCTATCAGGGCTTCTGGAATTACTGTTTGACTGTAGCCTCCAAACAGGATTCATGCCTCATGAATGGAGAAAGGCAACTGTCACCCCCTCTTCACAAAGGTGGGCCATCAACAGACCCTGGAAACTACAGACCCATAAGTCTAGTATTATATATAAAGTCATGGAAAGAATTATCATGGAGATGATCAACAGAGATATAGTACACCTTCAGACACTGGATACTATCCAGTTTGATTTTGTCAAAGACAGATCATGCCTACTGAACCTAGTGGACTTCTTTGAGAAGGTCACCAAAGCAATGGATGAGGGCAAAATCATTCACACTGCCTACCTTGACCTGGCCAAGCCATTTGACACAATACCCCACTCGGGCATTGTTGACAAACTCAAGAGGTGAAGTACAAACCCGTATGTCTCTCGGTGGATAGCCAACTGGCTCACAGACTGGACCCAAGAAGTTAGAACTTGGGAGTCCACTTCTACAAAGAGGCCAGTCACAAGTGAAGTCCCTCAGAGATCAGTCCATGGACCACTTCTTTTTGGCATTTACTTCGCAGAAGTCAAGGCCAATGTCAATGGTCTCTGGCTGACTAAATTTGCAGATGATTGCAAATTAGGAGCTGTCATTGAATCTCACACTGACACAAATGTTCTCCAGGAGGGGCTGACACAGACAAACAATTGGTGTCAGAGCCAGGGACTAAAACTAAATGCCAAGAAATGCATAATAGTATTCTTTGGGAAGTCATCCATCCTGTGTAATTATCTTATTGGCAACACACCCCTTAGAGCTGACCCAGTAGTCAGAGACTTAGAGACACACATAGGTAGCAATATAGCCTTTGACCATCACGTGTCTACAGTGCTGAGGAAATCATTCTATGCTGTGCAACTTATAAACAAAGGAGGTATGGCATCTAAGTCTAAAGAAGTCATTGTTCTACTGTATTCGGCATTCATCGAACCTATCAGTGAGTACAATATCCCCTTTGGTATGCACCTTACCAGGCATATCCAACAATTGGAAAGTCCATAGAGTTTCCTCACTAAAAGAATACAGGATGTAAGTAAAATATCTTTTTCAGACCGGCTTAAGGCCCTATCCCTGTATTCTGTTTCCTACAGGCTTTTAAGGGGGAGAGCTATGCCTGGCATACAGGGCATTGTCAGACCCCACTCTGATGTACTTTCTGCATATCCACAAAACAAACAGCACCAGAATTACCTGTTCTAAAGCCTTAATCCTTGCCTGTGATATATATAGGACCTGCTGGAGAAATAAGTATGTATTCCACAGACAACTCCATCTATGGAACAGGGTCCACATCCATGTAAAGCAGAGTTCCTCCCTAACCCAATTTAAGTGCAACTTGGACAATTGGATGGGAAACCAGAAATTCATCCCTGGTTTGGCACCTATGTCTGTAATGGACACACATAACCTGTAAATGGTTCATCTCCCAGGCCCATGCTTACACTTATCAAGGGTATCAGAACTTGTCAAAGATTTGGGATGCATGGCTAGGCTTAAATAGGGCCTTGTGGTCATTAGCTTAGTAAACACCTATGAACCTATGTTGACCTCACAAAACCCAAACGTAGTGAATGTTTTCAAACATGAGGAGAATAAGTCTAAGATGACTTCCCTGTTTAGTTTAGCAGAAGCATATCAGCGTCAAGCAAGAATGGAAATCAAACCAGAAGACTACCTTTCACTGTACAGATTTTTGCAGAATGTCCAGATTTTTGCCACATATTTTTGGTGCATTTTTCATAAAATTGTGATTTTATGGCAAATTAGTGTCAAATCATTAAAGAGTAAAGTTAGAAAATAATGAAAGGCATTTTAGTTTCAGACCTCATACCCTTCAGAAAAATGCATGCTAATGCAAAACCTGTTATTTTATCAACATTCTAAGTTTGTAAGAGCAATAATTAAAAATCATCCCTATTTTGGGGCCTTTCCCCCCTTTTTATGGCTTTGTCCAGATTTCTTGCTCTAAGAGGTTGAGAGGTATGCGAAGTAGATAAAAATCAAGCAGGAATTAAATGTACCAAAAACGAAAGTAAGAATATAAGGTGAAGGATCAGATGAAAAGGCAAAAAATGTAGAAAATTCATAAATATAGTTGCAAGTATAGAAAACTCTTGGAACAATCTCATGTTGATCAGGATCGAATGCAAGAATGGTTAAGGACAGATGCATTTAAACCAAAAGATGAAAGGTTAATATTGGCGGCCCAAGATAGTGGACTAAGTAAACATTGGTTTACAAAGTCCATTAAATGTGGGAGAGGCAGATTGTCAAAGGAAAAATATACTTTAAAAATGATCAATACACGGTAGGTTCAGGTTAAGGCACTTTAATCTTGAGGCAAGGAGACAAAAATGTGCTAATACAGAGTTTGTCTAACTAGAATCAGGAAATACCAGCATTTTTATACATTTTCTAATAAGACATTGCCTACCAAGCTGACGTAGCAGATCACAAGTTTTAACATCATCATTGCACAGCAGTTGTTTTCATGCTTTTCTGCTTGTACTATCAATTTCTGTGAGAAACTTCCTAAGAAAAACAACGTGGCCTTGGCTACTACCGGTTAGATACATGCAATGTTACCATTCAAGGTACTACGGCTAATTTGAGCACAAAGCAAGTATAGATTGTAGTTCATTTCTTCAACAGTTCTTTGTCCATCTTTATCTCTTCCTCCTGCAGCTGTGCATGCTCTCATACCATGAACAGAGCTAATTGTTCAAAATCATAACACTATAGAATATAGCATTGTTCATTCATTGCTTCCTGACCTAGCAGATAATCACCTGTTTTTCAAGTACATTTCCAAAAGGCATAAACATGAATTTCGCTGTGCTAGCAGTTATTAGGTCAGAGGGCATCTTGCAAGTTTCAGGAAGCACACTGCAGTTTCAAAAGCATCTTTTAGTCTCATATAAAACTAAGCTGTATATAAAATAGAATGAAAAACGTGTTAACTCTTTTAGCTTCTAATTAGCATTAAGCACACACATTAATACATATTTTTCTAACAGAGATAAATGTAGGTTTTGTAAAACAGAATTGGAAACAGTCACACGTTATTGCTGGTTGTACTATACTAATGGCAGAAGGACTGTATACTGAAAGCCATAATAATGTGGCAAGGCTGTTGCACTGGGGATTATGCAAACATTATAATATTGAAGTAGCTGAAACAAACTAGAAACATAAGCCACAAAGCATTATAGAAAATGATGAAGTTTATATCACATTGGATCACCCACTACCAACAGTTAAAAAAATAGATCCGAGTAAACCAGATATAGTAGTCCATGAAAAGAAGACAAAAGTAGCATTGCTCATTGAAATTTATGCACCCAGTGACTACAGTGTCTTATGCATAGAGAGACACAAAGTCATAAAATAGCAGGATTTGAAGGCAGAAACAAGGGCAGTGTGGAAGAAGGATACCCAGACAGTTCCAAAGAGTAGTAGGAACAACAGGTCTTACAAAATTGAATTTACAGTCGTACTTAGATATGCTACCGATACATGTAACTCCATACGAATTGCAGAAGGAGTCATTACTGGGCACATTACGGCTGCTGCAATGAGCACTTCTGGCTAACATCAAAGATTGAAAGAATACTAATTTCATGAACTTTAATCATACTTTGACTTAGGAATGGAGTCCATTCCCATCATGTTATTATAAACTCAAAAGTCTTGGAGAAATTAAAAAAGAGAGAGGCATTGTTTTAAAAAATGTAGCCATAATTTTTGTTATTGGATACAAGCTTTCAAAGTGTAGCCAGCAGCAAATGTAGCACCCCAACACCAAAAAGTACAGTTTGAAACAAAATGTAATTTAACAAAATACAGAACCATAAATATGCCAAATAAAAAAAATAGCACATCCCTTTACACAAACTGCATTGCTTTTAAAATGTGTACATCTCTAGGTAAAACAGCTAAATCTATGTCTTAGTTTAGTGCCAGCAGAATGGTCAGTTCTTCATAACCATGCTTTTTCAAATTTCCCTGTCCACCTAATGTGCTGTATTGTAATTTGAAACACCAACATTTAATTGTTCCTCTACGTGTCTGGAAATTTCCACAACAGACATTGTGATGGAGACCCCCTTATACACTCTTTAAGAGCAATGCCTACATGTCTGGATATTTCCACAACAGACATTGTGATGGAGACCCCCTTATACACTCTTTAAGTGCAATGCCTACATGTCTGGAAATTTCCACAACAGACATTGTGACAGAGACCCCCTTACACACTCTTTAAGAGCAATGCCTACATGTCTGGAAATTTCCACAACAGACATTGTGATGGAGACCCCCTTATACACTCTTTAAGGGCAATGCCTACATGTCTGGAAATTTCCACAACAGACATTTTGATGGAGACCCCCTTATACACTCTTTAAGGGCAATGCCTACATGTCTGGAAATTTCCACAACAGACATTGTGATGGAGACCCCCTTATACACTCTTTAAGGGCAATGCCTACATGTCTGGAAATTTCCACAACAGACATTGTGACAGAGACCCCCTTACACACTCTTTAAGAGCAATACCTACATGTCTGGAAATTTCCACAACAGACATTGTGATGGAGACCCCCTTATACACTCTTTAAGAGTAATGATACTTTTTAGCATTTATTAATACACTGCCTGTTAGAGTTTTCTTATCCATGCAACAACATTAAAAAGACTTGCGGGTATACTTGCTGTATGAATGTTACAATGAATTATCGTGCTGATACAAGTTGTTTTGTGTACTCAAGGTAGAGATGTCTATAATAAGGAAAGCATACTGGATGTATGTGACCCTATCATGGGTGTCCCGGGGACACTGTTTGGTTAAATGACTTGCTTATGGGGCAAATTGGAGGTAGAAGGATTCAAACCCTGTACCCTTGACTACAGAAAGTAACTTGTTAACATCTTATTGCTTTAATCCTCTGCTTTAACTGCCAGTCTAAATCAGAATGTGATGCTTACATTGTATAAATGAGTTGCGGGGGAGGGGCTGCTTTTTAATGTCCTACATTCTGAGTGAACATGGCTGTTAACCACCACTGTTCATTATTATTATGTTGACACCACTGAAGCTAGCTCAGTGTCTGTTATGTTTATAAATTACACCTCCACAAAGGGAAATTACATTTCTAAGACATGCTAGTGTTGCTATGGTGATTCATAATAGCTATGCGCTGTGTTAAGGCATTTCCTGTACTGGCAACTTGCATTAGCTAACAGGCATGGAAAGCAGAGGAAGTAGTTTGCACTGGTGTGGTTCATATTTATAGGATAGAGAATGCTAATGTTTCTGGAAGAGGATTAAGCGACTGTCACCCAGTTGTTGATCTATTTCACCCAATTACCTTTCAACCGGTGTGGGTCATGGTTTCTTCTTTAGCAAAACAGCAACCTTATTTAGCCATTTTATTATTTTTCATAGTTCCAGAAATGCTCATCTGGCAGTGAATTCTGCATATTTTCCACCAAAATAAATTCCAGCAGTTCTTATTTCTGACCAGCAAAAAATATAGTAGAGTCCTGATGCAACTAAACTTTTATTTTCATGTGGTGGCTTGAAAGAGCTGCCACCCAGAGTGTCTTAAAATTTTTTACAGAAAGAAAATACAGAAGACATATAATGAATATAATGGAGTTCCTATCAGTTCGTCGAAACTTCAGCAGTTCGAGCACCATATGTTCAAACTGTGAAGTTCGAAAACTGATTATTGCGAAGGCGCAGAACACCAAATTCTTTCCCAGGGAAAGAATTTGGTGGGCCGTTTCTATGGCTTCGCGATTTTCAGCACTGTGGTAGAAAGTTACGGGTTGGGTTCAGGTAAGTGTGCGATTGTGTGGACGTTAGGGTTAGGGTGGGGGTTAGGTGAGTTAGGGTTAGGGTGCAGGTGAGGTGGGTGTGCGATAGTGACAGACTTTAGGGTTAGGGTGGGATAGGTGAGTTAGGGTTAGGGCAAGGGTCAGGTGAGTGTGCGATAGCGATGGACCTTAGGGTTAAGGTTTGTGTTAAGGTAAGTGGATAGATAGTAGTGTATGTACAGTTTAGTGTAGGGTTAGATGTAGGATTTTAAGTGTATGTGTGTGGATTGCTGTTTTTTTGGTGTGCTTGTGTTGTATGTGTGTTTCTTGGAACAGCAATTTTTTTCGCTGGGAAGAAAAATCGCTGTTCTAAGCCTTCAATGGTTTTGCACTTCGAGATTAGAAGTTCAAACATATAGTGCTCGAACTTCTGCTATTTTGACGAAGTGATATAGACCCATATAATGAGCTCCGTTTCACACTAATTACTTTGGACTTGCTACTGCTTATGTTTGAAATGTTTGCTTCATAGCTTCATAGAAAGTTACTAGGCTAACGGCCCTAGGGCCTTCACAAGCCTAGCCATTTAATACCCGTGTTCTATCACTGACCATTGTTAGATGGTTTGATTGTTTGCAAAGCGGATCTATGATCAGTACAAGCTGCCCCTGTCCATGAGGGACAGAGTTGCCACCCCAGGGGTGAATTTACAGTCTCCCATCCAGTTGTCCAGGTTGCGCTTAAATAGGGTCATTGAGGAGCTCTGTTTAATGTGAATTGGGAGTTTATTCCAGAGTAGGAGCAGTGTCTGGGAGCCATATCTGTCTCTCCAGTATGTTTTGTTTAAGTCACAGGCTAGGTTGAGATCTCTGGAGTTAGTGATTCTTGTCCCATTTGATTTGCAGATCTGCTGCATTTCCATTAGGGCAGGGTCAGAGACTGCTCTACAGGCCAGGCACAAGTCATCTCTCAGCAGCCTGTAGGACACTGAATACAGTGATAAGGCTTTTAGTCTTTCCATGTAGGTCATGCTTTGCAGTTCCTGAATTCTCTTGGTCAGGAACCTCTGCGGTCTCTCCAGCTGCTGCAGATGTCTGGTGAAGTACATGCAAAAGGGCAGGTTGTACTCTATTAGTGCTCTGATGAGGCTGGGGTACACAGGAGTTATAACATCCTTGGTCTTGGATGTGATGCCCTTACTTATGAGGTGTGCAATGCAAAAGACTTTCCTTACTACTGTAGACACATAGTGATCAAAGTTTAGACTACTATCAACTTGCGTTCTCATGTCACGCACCACTGGGTTCATGCTTAGGGGTGTGCTGCCTATTTTGTAATTTGCAGGGAGTAGCGTCTTTGCCAAAGGGGACACTGATCCACTTTTTTGTATTTAGTTTTAGACCATGACTTCGGTACCAATCATTTGTCTGTGTTAACCTCTCCTGTAATATGCTAATATATTTAGGGGACTTGGTGACTGCTCCCAGTTTGCAGCCATCTGCAAACCAGGTAAGCCACAGGTTGTCTAGTTTTGACTGGACTTCCAAGAAATAGATTCCAAACAGTACAGGGCCCAGCACAGAACATTATGGTACCCCACTGGTAACCGTTCTGCTGATGGAGGTGGAATCCCCAACTTTGACAGTATGGGTTCTGTCAGTGAGCCAGTCTGCTACCCATCTAGTGACATATGGGTTAATACCCAGCTGGGGTATTGTGCCGAAATCCTTGGCTAAGTCAAGATAGGTGGAATGTAGTGCTTTGCCTTCATCCAGAGCTTTGGTGACATTCTCGAAGAAATCCACTAGGTTTAGTAAGCATGATCTACCCTTAATGAAGCCAAACTGGGTCAGATCAAGAGTTTTAAGGTTGTCTATGTCCTTGTTGATAAAGCCCATGATGATTCTTTCCATGACCTTGCAAAAAAGACTGGTTAGACTTATGGGTCTATAGTTCCCAGGGTTGATTTATGGACCCCCTTTGCGTAAGGGGGTTACAGTTGCTGTTCTCCACTGTGCTGGATGAATGCCAGTGCTCTGGCTATGGTTAAAGATAGTGCCAAGTGGATCCACTAGGTCATGTTTTAGGTTGTTTAGTATGCAGCCTGGAATGTTATCTGGTCATACAGAGGCCGTGTTTTTGGCCTTGGAGAGTGCGGATATTATTTTATTTTATTTTATTTTATTTTATTTTATTTATTTTACATTTGTTAACTGGGCTAGTCTAGCTGGATATATGTCCATTTTCAGGAGAGGCCCAGGGAGAAAAGCTCCAAGCATGAACAATAACAAAGTTAACAATGCATAGAAACATAAAGAATCACAGTACAGTCTAGTATTAGTCTAAAAGCAGTTATAATAATACATTTTTAAACTATAACAAATTTAGTAAAAATTCTACTAAATAATTATACAAAACACAGTAGAAGGTATGAGCAAGTCTCAGGTAGGGGAAGAGAACATAAATGTTATTCTCATAAATCAAAGAAAGAGTAGTAACTAGTTTTGGAGACATAGGTTACAGGAGTAGGGATAGGGATAAGAGTAAAAGTGAAGAAAAATATCAGTCTGGGTTAGCACATGGACAAAGCCAATGAGTTTTTAGATGTTCTTTAAGATGTTTTTTAAAAAGAAAAGTAGAAGAAGGGTAGATAATTCTGAGGGAAGCTGGTTCCAGATTTTTGCTGCAGTGTTTGAGAAGAGGGAATCCCCAGCTTTGTTATTAGCTTTATTTGAGGAAGCTAGAAGCTTATTAGCAGAGCGTAGTGTGGATAGATTTGTATATGGTGTAATTAGATTAGTGAGGATAGGGGTGTTGTTAGGGTGGTATAGGATCTTTTGAGTAATAAGTAATTGTTGACAGAGTGTATGGTTTTTCAATTCTAGCCATCCTAGTTGTTTGAGGTTAAGGCAGTGGTGAGTTTTAAAGGGGGAGCTTGTGATGAATCTAGCTATGCTATTATAACAGGTGGAGAGTTTAGAGAGGTTGTTTTTGGATAGGTTAGTATATATAACATAGGCATCGAAAAGGGTAGAAATGAGGTGGGTTTGGGCAATAGTTTTCCTTGCAGAAGGGGTAAGAAAGGGTTTGATTCTATAGAGGGTGCCAAGTTTTTTGTTAACAGACTTTATAGTGGAGTTGATGTGTTCATCATAGCTGAGACGATTATCAATTGTTACACCTAGTAGGCGGGTTGTAGTATCTGGGGTAATGTTGGTACCATTGTTAGAGGTTATAGAGAAGAAAGGAGTAGGTGATTTGTGAGTAGGGGTAAAAAGCACTAGTTTAGTTTTTTTGGGATTTAGGAGGAGGCAGTGTTGCATAAACCAGTTTTCAACATTTTGAAAAACAGTTTGGGTAAGGGAGTGGAAAGTGGCTATATTCTTGGCTGTACAGATTAAGGTGGAGTCGTCAGCGTATTGAATGCAGGTGGCTTGAGGTATGTTCATGTGTAGATTGTTAATAAATAAAGAAAAGAGTAGGGCACCTAGGATAGAGCCCTGGGGTACTCCAATATTAACTGGGAGTAGAGAAGACAAATTGTTTTGCCAAAGTACTGCTTGCTGTCTATTTTCCAGATAAGACCTAAACCATTGTATAGCTTGAGGGATGAGAGAATGGGCATTTAGTTTGTCTAGTAGTAAGTTATGGTTAACCATATCGAAGGCTTTTGACAGGTCAATAAATAGTGCAGAGGAAAAAGAGTTATTGTTACGATTTGTATATATAGAGTCAGTAAAGGATAAAAGGGCAGTTGATGTGCTATGGAATGGCCTAAAGCCATGTTGGCAGTTTGCAAGTAGGCAATTGTAGACGTTTTGAATTTAAAGCTAAACTGGTGTTGACTAGTAGAGCTACCAGACTTACAGCCATCCTTATGTTTCTAAATGTTATTGTTGGTGCTTACAAGCAAGTTAAGTGTGTTATGAACATATGACTTAAAAGAAGATCAGTATTGTAATTGTTTAGTATAAGTGTTATAGAACTGTATTCTTTAACCTGTTTTCCTTTTTGCTTTCTAATCTCTGTATAATCTTCCTTACTTATTTTCTCTTTCCATTATATCCAGCTTGTAGCACAAGTAAATTCAAGTAACTATTACCTGAAACACACCTTCCTGGAATTATAAGAACAGCAACCTGAAACAAAAGAAACTACCCTCCTGCTCCCTGAGAGACCCATGTTATTAACACAGTGAAAGTATGTGCTGTTCTGGTTAATAGACCATTGTTTCACTAATTTCAGGATTAAGAATTCCCTGTTATGCTAGGCAAGTTCCCTATTTAGGATAGCCAGCAGCCTACTACCTCCCCATCTTTCCTGTTTTGATCCTTTTACCTAACGCTTGTAAACAGCCAATACTCTCTGCTTTTTAAAAGTAACCTTACTCCCTCTCTCATAGCCTGATACCCTTGTATATGAACTTTCAGTCACAATCAGTTACTGTCCACTAGGTGGCGCTTTACCATTTCCAATCTGTATCTCACCTCACTACATTAATTTCTCTAATAGACCTCCCCACCCTGTTTCTTTCTCTCAATTCCTTCTCTTTACAGACATTCTTATACACCTCCCTCCCTTTTCCTTCAACTTAATTTCTATACTCTACCTCTCTGTTAGGTATATCTTCCTCATACCAGCCTGTTTACTTACCTCTACTTCTTCCTCACTTTCTACCTTACCTGCTAAATTCTCTCATTCCACTGATTGTCTTCCTTAGTAGTTCACTCTCTTGTCTCCCCTACCCTGCCCCCAATTCCCGCCCCCAGAGGTCCTACATTTATACCAATAATAGACACACCCTATCCAGTTCACTCCAATCAGATTTCTAACATCCCTAACTAACCCAACCCGCTTTCTCAACACCACACCCACTAATTTAACCTAGCTCCTCCCCTATCTTAACACCTCTCCCACTACTTTACAAACCCACCTTATCCCCTATCTTCCTACTCTCACATCTAGCCCACACCACACCTTTAAACTATATCTCACCTATTTACTAACCTCCATATAACGTAATATGCCTATATCATCCATCCATCCACAACTTAAAACACTTATCTATCTGCTACTTATATCTTCTCTTATATCTACTTACCTCTTAACCTCTTATGAACATCCACTGAATTCTTCTCTTTCAATTCCTTCAAAATACACCTCTACCTCTACAACACATTTATCTCTTACCTTCTTAAACCCAACCACACAAGCCAACTACCTATTAGCCAAATACCATAGACTAGCACACTTCAAATTCAAGAAACCTAGATCCAGGAAAATAATTGACTCCTCCTATAAACTTCCACAACAAAAATATTTCATACTTCTCCACCTTCTACTAGATGGAGATATTCATCCTAATCCAGGCCCACATCATAATAAAACCATTACACACAAAATACAAAACAAAACTACATCTCTCTCATTCTCCAAACCCACCAATTCTCTGTCTATTGCCCATCTCAATATCAGTATCTGTAACAAAACTAGTCAACTTCATGCCCTTCTAGAAGTCTATCAATTTGATATTTTATGTTTAACTGAAACTTGGCTAAAGCCTTCAATTAATGACAGTGAAATTACCCCACCTGGTTATAACATCATTAGACTCGACCGTACTGCCAAAATGGGAGGAGGGGTAGCAATTCTGTATAAAACAAAACTCCAAATTAGTACCTTAAATCTGACTCTTACCATTGACAATAATGCTGAAGTTATCAGCTCTAAACTTCAAGTCAATACTACTAAATCCATAAATATCATCTGTGCTTATCTCCCTCCTGGAAATAATATCAACACCCTTCAACACATCCTTGACCTACTATCAACTAAACTCCCTCAAGAGACACTAGTCTTAGGAGACTTTAACATAGATTGGCATTCCTGTAACAGTAATAACCCCACTTCCCATATCAACCTATATGGCTTCAAACAACTCATTAATAGTCCCACTAGAACTAATAAAACCAATAATACTGAAACCACATTGGACTGGATTCTTACTAATACTCCCTTACAAACCTACAACTCAGGCATCCTTCCAGATGATCTTAGTGACCACTCTCTAACCTATATCATTAGATACAAAATTAACCTAACCTTACCTACCACATATAAAACTCTAAAAACATTTTAACTCTGCACAGTTTCTACTAATACATTGTAATTGGGCCCCACTAAAACATCTCCCACTTAATGAAGCAGTTGAATACTTCAATTTTACATTCCTATCTATCCTAGATCACCATGCCCCAAGCCATACCATTATAACCAAAACAAAAGCAGCACCCTGGCTAACCAAGAATAAAATTATTCTCAGAAATAAATCCTGGGATAAATGGCGGTCTACTAAAACCAAACTGACCACCAAAACTTTAGGGAGCTGAGAAACAGCACCAAAAAGCTATGCTGACAGATAAAAGAACTATTACTTTCAATTACAGAAAAACACCATAAAGAACCAAAAATTCTGGACTAGTATTAATAATCTTCTATCCTCAGGATTCTGACCCAGATAATCCCACACAAATAGCCAATGACTTCAACTCTTTCTTCACCAATGCCATCCAAACTCTTGCAAACCACCTTTCTTCTGACACTTCTAAACTACTCTCACCTAGTTCAAAAACTACTCTTCCTCCCCTTCACCTACAACCTGTATCTACCTCCTATATCCAATCTCTACTCCAAAATCTAAAACCTACCACCCCATCTGCAGACAAGCTTCCTGCAGAATACCTGCAAATAGGAGCTAAAGCCACTGCCTATCCCATTGCCATCCTAATAAATAGATCTATAAAGGAGGGTATTGTCCCTTCTATCTGGAAAATATCCCATATCATTCCCCTACACAAAGGGGCAAGTCTAATGACTTCTCTAACTTTAGATCCCATAGCACTCTTATCACCCATAGCTAAAATCATGGAAAAATGTATCCATAAACAACTACTAAACCACCTTCTCCATAATAACCTACTTGCCAATAGTCAACATGGATTCAGACCTTCCCACAGCACCACTACTGCATTACTCTCCTTTACCAACTCCATCAACTATAACCGTAATATCAATAAACTCTCATCTTCTCTCTTCATAGACCTATCAAAAGCCTTTGATATGGTTAATCATAAACTTCTTCTGTACATACTAAAATCTCATGCACTTGATCCCTCCTCCTTAACTTGGTTTACTTCTTATCTTGAAAATCGTCAGCAGGCAGTACTCTGGAAAAGTTCACTATCTACCCTCCTCCCTATCTCTATAGGAGTACCTCAAGGGTCTATCTTAGGCCCACTTCTATTTTCTATCTTTATTAATGACCTCCAATCAGCTATCCCTAACACCACTTGCACACAATATGCAGACGATTCCACTATAATCTGCACTGCTTCTTCTCAAGCGGAACTCCAACCTCTTACCCAAAAACCTTTACCACTGTTGAACAGTGGTTCTCTGACTTAACCCCAAGAAAACCAAATTACTACTGTTCTAGACTTCTCTATTACTTCCACTGATAACACTCATATTACTCCTGATTCTTCTACAAAACTACTAGGTATTACTATTGACAATAATCTTAACTTTAACTGTCACATCAATAACACAATAAAAGTAGTTAACAAAAAGATTGGATCCCTTTACAGAATCAAATCCTTCCTTACACCTGAAGCCCGGACCACCTTAGCCCAATCTCACCTCCTCTCTACCCTTCTATATGCTTTCTCTAAAAGTAACCTTAAGAAACTTGCTTCATCTTACCATAATATTGCTCGATTTGCCACAGGATCCCAGTTTAGAACACACCACTGCCTGAACTTAAAACAACTAAACTGGCTTGAATTTTCTAACAAGCTTATCTATCAGCAGCTCTTAATAGCTCACAACATTCTATATCAACCATCCAAAACACCAATACTCTCCAACCTCCTTACTCCCTACAACAATCTGAAACAACTACGTTCTTCAGATAAACTACTAGTTAATAGTACCAAACCCAATAATGCTGCAGGAGATTGTCTTTTTTCCAACTCAGTTGGCAAAATGTGGAACAAACTTCCACTCAATATCTCATCTTTGTCCACTCTTCCACTCTTTAAAAAACATCTGAGAATCCATCTTAATAAACACTGGCTTTGCTCCTGTACCAATCCTGATTAACCTTTCTTCCTCCTTTCCTCTACCTCAATATTTCCTTCTCTCTATACTACATCCTGACTGATCCCCACTGACATAACATCCTTGTGGATATAACTTATCTCATATATACAAAAAAAAAAAAAAAATAAAAAATTTATGACATCGATATTGGTATGACTATGTATTATTTACACTACGTTTTGATATTATCAAACAATTATTTAATAACTTTTTTTAGGTATACTATCTTGTTATGTATATTTCCTCTGACATGTAAATTACCTATACTAAAGTCTGATTATCTTTTATGCTCAATTTTTGTTTTGTTTTGTTTTGTTATTTTTTTGTATTCCCTATACTTGTTATAACCATTGGAGCTTTTCTCCCTTGGCCTCCACTGAAAATGGACATATATCCAGCTGGACTAGCCCGGTCAACAAATGTAAAATAAAATAAAATAAATAAAATAAAGGTTATTTTGTAGTAAGTGGTTAAGTAATTGTTTGTGACTACATTTTTCCATAATCTTAGCTAAAGGGGAGAGTAAAGCAATAGGGCGATAGTTTGAAAGCTCAGTAGAAGGTCCACCTTTGTGTAGAGGGATGATGTGGGATATCTTCCATAGAGCAGGGATTTTGCCTTCTGAGATAGTTCTGTTAAGAAGGATAGAGATGGGATAGGCTATGGCTTTTGCGGCTATTTGTAGGAATTCAGATGGGAGACGGTCAGCAGAAGGGGTGCAAGGTTTCAGTTTTTGAAGTAGTTTACAGATGAGGGATGTGGATACAGGATATAGGCCTGCTCATTGGAGATACTGTGGGAGAGGACAGGTATCAGATATGCTTTGGGGTATGACTGGTGGGGACAGGGGGTGATGTTTGCACTAAATCTGTCATCTAACAAATTATCAATTTCCTCAGGGTCAGTGTGAGTGGTACCATCCACTATGAGTTTGGCACATAGCTGGGTATTCCCTTTTAGATTTTGGATGCAGCTAAAAAATTACTTATGATAGTCTTTAGCTAGGAAAGCTAATTTTGAGTCATAACTAGCTTTAGAGGACTTTACCAGATATCTGATTTGTTTTTTCAAGCTGTGGTAGGTATTCTTTCTCTGATGACTAAGTTTCCTCTTGTTCTTAAATATCAATGTCTTCCTTTTGTTATATAACCTGTTTATACTCAAGGTCCACCAGGGTGGCTTGTTTTCATGAGAGGACTTGGTTTTAATCCTGTCAGGTAGAACAGATTCAATACAGTTGCTTAAGTGGCTATACAGGGCATTTGTGTACTCCTCTGCATATGACTCTTTGATGACTGCGTTAGCAGGGGGGTTGAAACATTTTGAACCAACTTAGTAGGCCATAGTTTCTTTTGGAGAAGTTTCTCATTTGTATTGCTCCTGTGGAATTGTCAGGTCTGATTGTTACTTCAAATGAGGTAGATTTATGGTCTGACCTTACTAGGGAGCACAGAACACAGGGGGTAGTGCAGTGACCCCCTAAAATTGGTGAGTGCTAAGTCCAGAACATTTGAGTCATTTGTGGGGGTGCAGACTAACTGTCCATATTAACAAAGTTCAAGAATCTCAGGGTGATCGAGCTTGTGCTTGTGTACATTGCCCACTCGATAGAAGGACAGTTGAAATCTCCCACGACCAAGGTGTTTGGCTGTATAGTGAGTGACTCAAGCAAGTCCAGGTAGGCATATGCTTCTCATGGTTCATGGCAGGGGACCAGTAGCTAGCAATGACATGGTAGGGTGTTTTACCTATAGTTATTTGGATCTGGAGTAGCATGAGAGAATTGCACTGTTTAACTAGGCTCTAGGTGTATTTGGATTTAATGAAGATGGATACAACTCGGCCTTCTTCATGCTTCTTTTGAGGTCCAAAAATGTTCAAGGCATTGGAGCCTTGCAGGGATTGGGTGCTCTCTGCAGCCTTTAACCAAGTCTAAGTACTTGCATGTACATCAGCATCTTCCAAGGTGAGAAGAGCTTTCATGGAGTGCAGTTTTACATTTAGAATCCTAGCATTAAGCAGCATAACCTTGAGTTTGTCTGTAGTGGATTATTTTACGTCTGAAGTTTTGTTGTTTTGGTACTGCAAAATAAGGTACTATGGGAAAGGCAAGTATCTTTGCCAGTATTCAAAAGCCGAGAAGATACAGTTAAAGACCAATATAAACAGCAAAACAATTACCCTTGGTGATGTAAACATAAATTGGCTAGATTTCTCAAGTCACTCTGCATCATGTAATATCAACCTCTTCAACTATACACAGCTAATAAAAGATACAACTAGACCTAAAAGAAATAAAGACAGCGGCTCAGTTCTAGACTGGATACTTGTCTCTGACCCAAACAAAATTTCAGCAGCAGCCACACTTCCTTGCAGCATTAGTGACCATCTACCAGTCTATATAATATGTAAAATTACCCCAACACCAATACAAACAAACTAGAAATCTAAGCAATTTTAATCCTACCACTGTAAACGAAACCATGAGAAACATCAATTGGAATATACTAAAAGTCCTATCCCTTGATGAAGCTATTGAGTTCTTTAACTCCACATTCCTCAACGCCTTAAACAAACTAGCCCATTAAGACAAAAAAGAGTAAAAGCTAAGCATGTCATTTGGCTCTCCAGAGCTACCAAGCATATCATAACCACTAGGGACAAAATATGGAAAAAAAATGGCAAAGGTACAAGAATCCCACTGATCTCCTACAATTTAGACAGTTCTGTAATCAAGCAAAGTGCCTAGGACAAAATTGCTGTCCAGGACCAAGAAGGAGCAGGTGTCTAATTGGAAGCAATCTCTTCTTGGCCTGAATAAGCAAATGAGAGCACTAGTGAAATCTTCTAAAGCAAACTTTGAGGCCAAACTGACCACATCCACTAAAGACAGTCATAAGGCTTTTTCACATATGTCCACAATCTCGAGGGAAGTACCCAGATCAGCTCAGAATTGATGGTCAAGGACACCACATACCCAAACCCTGTACATATAACCAACCTGCTGGCAGACAGGTTTAGTGAAAACTACACTCCTTTGTCCCCCCATCAGTAAAACAGGACATCCCCATTACCTGTCCCCCCTCCCCTTATCTCTAGGGAGCAAGTCATCACTGACCTCTCAAAGGCAAAAAATACAGCCTCCATGGGACCCAATAATATCCCAGGCTGCATCCTACATGAACTCAGCCAGGACCTTGCAGCACCATTAGGCATCCTATTCAACCAAAGCCTAAGTACCGGCTTCATCCCAGCCAAGTGGAAGACAGCTACTGTCATCCCTTCGCACAAAGGTGGAGCATCCACTGATCCAGGAAATTATAGACCCATCAGACTAACTGGCCTGATCTGCAAGGCCATGGAGTGGATTATCATGGACCTCATTAACAAGAACATTGGCAACCTCCAGACACTTGAAACACACAGTTTGGTTTGTCAAGGTGAGGTCATGCCTGTTAAATTTGTTCGAGTTCTTTGAGACAGTCACCAAGGCCATAGATGAGGGGAAGATGGTGCATACCACCTAACTTGACCTGGCCAAGGCTTTTAATATTATTCCCTACTCAGGTATAATAGATAAACTCTCTCAACTAGGCATTAATGCATATGTTACCAGATGAGTACTAAACTGGCTCACTGATAGAACCCACCTAGTCAAACTAAGGGAAGCCACTCAAGTACTAGACCCATAACAAGCAGTGTACCCCATGGATTGGTCTTGAGTCCTCTGCTGTTTGGGATATACTTCTCAGAGGTGCAGGCAAAATCTAGTGGGCTATGGTTGACAAAGTTTGCAGATGACTGCAAGCTGGGTGGTGTCATCAATTCCCCTAGTGATGTGGATATCCTCCCAGAGGATCTCACAATTCCCCTAGTGATGTGGATATCCTCCAAGAGGGTCACACCCATACAAATGACTGGTGCCAGAAACATGGCCTCAAACTGAATGCCAAAAATGCATCATCATCCCTTTTGGGAGAATGACGTTGCCACAAATTATCACATTGATAATAAGGCACTAAGCATCCAATTAGTCCTGAGGGACTTGTGAACCCAGGTTGATAGCAAACTGATTTTTGACTACCATGTTGCCTCTGTTGTAATGAAAGCTTTCTACATGGCCCACCTCATTATAAGGGTATCTCATCCAGGGACAAGGTGGTCATAACATCTCTGTATTCCTCCCTTATAAGACTGATTATTGAATAAAATGCCCCTTTCAGCATGTACCTCACAAAGCACATGCAGCAGCTGGAGAGACCACAGAGATTCCTCACCCAGAGAATCCAGGGCCTCAAACATCTACCCTACATAGATAGGCTAAAAGCCCTGTCCCAGGCTAAAAGCCCTGTCCCTCTACTCAGTCTCCTACAGACTCCTCAGAGGTGACCTCAGCCTGGCATGCAAAGCAATCAAAGACCCCACTCTGCTGCATATCTGCAAGTCAAGCTCCACTCTAGTAGCCAGCATGCGAGACCTCAACCCGGTCTGTGACATCAATAGAACTTTTTGGCAGGACAGATTTGTGTCCCAGAGACTCACCCTTTTGTGGAATAGACTCCATCTCCATGTAAAGTAGATTACCTCATTAAACCTTTTTAAGTGCGACCTGCATAACTGGATGGGGAACAGAAAATACACCCCTGGGATTCCACCTATGTTCATGCTGGACAGTGGCATGGGGTACTGACGTGTTGGAACATTAGCTAAATTCTTGGCTAGGCTTATAAGGGCCTCAGGGCCAATAGCCTAGTAACGTCCTATGATCCTATGATCCTATGACAGAAAAGAATATTATCTAAGCCTCCAAAACAATTACAAACAAAATCCAAAGAAATTTTGGAACTCTGTCTCATATTTAATTAACCCCAGTACCCAAAACAACCCCTACCCATTCCTTGAGGAAACACCCATTGAAATAGCCACCCTCTTCAACTCACATTTCATCAACACAGTAGCTATACATGCCACTAACTTTCCCCAGACTAAGTCTAGAACTAACTCCCAACCTCTAATACATCCTTCACAGGATACCACAGCCCCCCTTCCTACCCACCTTCTCATTCTTCCCCATACCCATTGGTACTATAACTAAACTGCTCCTTAAACTGAAACCTGGATTCAGTACCCTTGACAACTTACTCCAGTATACCTCCAAATGTCAGCTAGAGCCATTGCTTATCCCATCAGCATATTTCTCAATAGATCCCTTCAAGAGTCCCATGTACCTACTATCGGGAAAAAAAGCATATATATCCTTCCACTCCACAAATGTAGTAATAATATAGGTAGCTCTAATTTTCAACCTATCACTGTTCTCTCCCCTCCCTAAAATCCTGGAGAAATATAGCCATAATCAACTTCTAAACTATCTACTACTAAACTAAACAAAATCCTCTCCCCAACTCAACATGAGTTTAGGCCAGGTCACAGCACAACTACTGCTCTTATTTCCTTTATGAACACAGTCAATCAAGCTAGAACTGCTGGTAAATTTGTATCCTTACTCTTTCTCCACCTTTCAAAAGCTTTTGATACAGTCTCCCACCCCCTACTCCTCAGTAAACTCTCCAATCTAGGTATCCCCCCAACTTTAAACTGGTTCACTAACTATCTATAAAATAAGCAGCAGTCTACTAGATGGTTCAATTCTTTCTCCATTTCTTGAGTCTTCCACAGGTGTTCCCCAGGGCTCCATCTTAGGACCCCTTCTTTTCAGTATTTTTATAAATGACTTTCACTCCACTCTTAAAAGTGGATCAGTAGTATAATATGCAGACGATTCAACTATTATTTGCTCTGTAAAATCAACAATGGAACTTCTGCAAATAACCCAGAATGCCTTTACTGCTGCTGAAATGTGGATGGCCAATAATCATCTAGCCCTAAACCCCAACAAAACTAAATTTGCTACTATTTACTCCAAAAAAAAACCTCTCTGTTAACAAGACAGATTTCACCATTCATTCTCAAAACAACATAACTATAGAGATTCTCTCCCACATTAAATTACTAGGAGTTGGATGGGAGATAGGAAATTCACCACGGGGATCACGTCAGTTATCCTGCTAGACAGGGGTCCAGGGAAGTAAATATTGTGGGAAGAAATATCCAGGGAATTGTTATGGCTAGGCTTGTATAGGCTCTAGGGCCAATAGCCTACCAACCTATGAACCTATGAAAACCTGACATTTGACCTCCATATCCATAATAATATCAAGAAAACAAACAAACTGAAAACTAGGCACCCTCTATATCCATAAACACTTTCTTAACTGCTCTACAAAGCATATCCTTGCCTTAACATTTCTCCTAACTTTTCTCCTGTATGGTGTTCCTCTCCTTCCCAGTCTCCAGTCCTCCCCCAAAAAAAAGCTTGAGTCCTGTTACAAGAAGGTTGCCAAGTTTGCAACCAACACAAAATACTCTATCCACCACTGCATCTCACTACAATTGCTTAATTGGCTCAAACTTCCATATTATCTAACCTACCTACAACTAATCACAGCACACAAAATCATTTACAAACCATCATACTGCCCAGCCCTTTCTTACATTTTAACCCCCTACCACCCAAACAGGTCACTCAGATCCAAAAATCAACTTCCCCTGCAAGTAGACAAACTAAATCTCCCAACTAGTGACATGTTCTACTCTTTTGCTATTGCCACACTATGGAATTCTCTCCCATTAGCTATCAGAACTGCTGGCAATATCTCCTAGCTCAAAAAATTTCAGCGGCAGCACCTCTCCACCCTATGGCAATGCAGATGCCTCAGTTCTCACACCTCCATAACCTGATTCCCCACAACTTAAATCATATTCACCCTTATTCAGATTTTCACCTCTTCTAATCTTCCTTTACCATGACTTAAAACATGTATAAGTTATCTATATATGCCTTACTATCAGGTAATAATTCAATTACACATTGCCTGGCACTATTTTTCTGGCTGATACTCTTAGAACACCTTGTAAAACATAGGTTCATAGGTGTGCACTAGGCTAATAGCCCTGGGGCCTTTACAAGCCTCGCCCATAGGATTACCCTGGCATTGTTTCACCCAACCTTAGTTCCCAGTGCCTCTGTCGAGTAAAGCCACTGGAGTGATCCCTGGAGTGAATTCTCGATTTCTCATCCACTCATCAAGATTTCTCTTGAAGAGGGTCAGTGAGGTGCTCTGCTTGACATGTATGGGAAGTCTGTTCCATAGCATGGGCAGTCTCTGGGTTATGAACCTGTCCCTCCAGCATGTTCTGTTGATTCTGGTAATGAGGTTGCGGTCTCTGGAGCGTGTGGTGTGGAGAGACTGGGATTTCTTTATATGTAACATTTCTAACAGAGTTGGGTCAGACATGGCTTCATAAGTCAAGCAGAGATCACCTCTAAGTAGGTAATATGAGACAGAGAATAGCTGGAATTTTTTTAGTCTGTTCATATAGGACAAATGTTTAAGGCCTAGGATCCTCTTTGTGAGGTACTTTTGCGGCCTCTCCAGTTGTTGCAGGTGTTTAGTGAGGTACATGCCAAATGGGGCATTGTACTCAATGACTGGCCTAATGAGGGAAGAGTAGAGGGAGACAATGACCTCTTTCTTCTTGGATGCAAAACTCTTAGTAATGAGATGTGCCACATAGAAAGACTTTCTGACCACAGTGGCAATGTGGTGGTCAAAAGAGAGGTTGTGTCAACATGTGTTCCCAGATCTCTTATAACGCCTTCTGTGTTCAGTGGACTACCATCAATGTGGTAATTCATGGGAACCGGGTTTTTCCCAAAGGGGATGACAACACATTTTTTGGCATTGAGCTTAAGCCAATGGTTCTGACACCAGTCATTGGTCTCAGTGAGGCCTTTCTGTAGGATGTCAACATCACTCGGTGAGTTAATAATAGCTACATATCTCTATTACTACTTTTACCACTATATTTTCCATAAATGTATAATATTATGATTACTTAAGTTAATATGTATCTCTAAACTGTAGTAATCTGTACATAGCATATGTTTACATGCATCATATTCAGTTTTTTTTTTAATACTCTTTGTTGTTGCATAATATATCTACTAACTCCTTTGAATATTATGTATTATTATACTAACTGCCTTGTGGAGCTTTTCTCCCTGGGCCTCCACTGAAAATGGGCTATTTTGACCCAGTAGACTTTCCTGGTAAATAAATACCAATAAATAAATAATAAATAATACTGTATGGAAAAATGTAACAAAAAGACTTCATCAGAGCAAAAACCCTACCAATTTCTTCTTATTAAATAACCTTACATAACCATACATAGTATGACATCAGATAGCAATTAAACTTAAAGACTATCTCTGGCAGTGTGGTCTGTTGACCATGTCTTCTCAGGCTGACAGATAATTAATGCATTGAGTTGGTTTTGGCAAATAAAACAAGAATAGCCAAATGTATTACTCCAGTGGGAAGATTTTGTTTGAAGATGTTACCATTTGGAGTCTGAGGTCTTTCAGTGTGAAAGCATACACTCCTCAAAGACAATAAGAGTGCATAGTAGTCACTATGTAAGACATTTTAGTGATCAAGCATAATAACAAGTCACATGACAAGAGACTAAAGGCAGTGCTTTGGACTATTGAGTCAGGACTCAATCCGACCAAATTAAAAGACTGTTTTAGCAAAACAGAGATATAGCATTTCAGACATTTACTTCTGGTGAGATGGTATTAGACCAGATCTAAGTAAAGTAAAAATTATCACTCGGTTACAGATTCCAGGTAATGTCACTGATCAAGTCAGGGCTGTCAATGGCACTTCATTCTCTAAAAGAACTACAAAAGAAAGATGTAACAGGAGCATGAGATGATGCCCAAGAACACGCCTTCAAGGCTACATCTATACTAATGCCCACATCAGTACTTATTATGATGTCATTGAATTTGAATGTGGTGAGTGCTAATACCAGCAGCTATGGTATTGGATAAACTTTAGTGCAGCAACAGATTGATGGCAGATTAATGTCTGTAACATTCAGTTTCAGAAGACTGTGAGAGATGGAGTAGTGTTATTCTCAAATCAGAAAGGAAAATGTGACAGGTTTATGACCACATGAGCAGTTTTCATGTTACCTGTTGGGCCTGGATAGTTTCTTGTTGCAAACAGACTGCAAATTATTAATACCCTTAGTACATTTGATTGACTTGGACAAAGTTACTCCAAGATGTCAATGAATGCTGATAAGGATCAGATGATATAATACAAAAACAGCCAATGTTCCAAGAAAACAGATGATAGTGGCAGACATCCCACCCAAAAATCCAGTGACTGACTCAGTCCAATCAGAAAATGTGGAAGATGTGAGTATATATGTGAATGTCATAATGACTGACAGATGAATGACTTCCTGAAGGATGGAAATTACCTGAGAAACAATGAGGTGGGATATAGACTTGCAGGCTATAACTGGCTATGGTAATGATGGATGTCAAGTAAATGGATACACACTACTATGTCCATTTCAAGTTACATGGAGAAAGGAGATGGGAGGTGACAGGATGGACTGTTGCCAAAAACAGTATGTAATCAAATGGATGATAAAGGTGTATTAACGAAAAACCTGAGACATATCCAGGCCATTCTTGACTAGATAATTATCACACTCAGAAGAGCAAATGCCACTACCAGGGGATAACAAAAGAAATAGATTTTGAATCACTGACGTCAGAGCCTAATGACTGGATTAGTTATGATGTACTCAAATGAGGCAGAATATGTCACAGAGACACTTATGTGTGAGTTATGGCTTTCATTGAGATACTGAGACCTGTGATGGTGCCAGAAAAGGTAACAGACTGCTAAAAGGAATATATATACAGAGATTTTGAAAACCTAAATATTTTCTGTGTTACTGCAAATGAAAAATTGTTGTACGATAATGTCAAGTTCTTTTGATACCACATGTTTTCAAAATAGAAGAGTTTTATAATGCAATAAAAATGTACAGGCTAGAACATAACATGCAAATGTATATAAAATGCTACCTCCAAAGAAAATTTCATTCTCTCCTGTGGGGGGGGGGGGGTCGGGGGTCAGTATATCAGACCACTATGATGATTTGTGCAATAAGATGCAACTTGATTATACCTGTCTAAAGCCTAAAAGAGTTTTACCCATGATGCATCAAGCAATATTGAAGTTACTATTTGCAATGTTTGAGATGACTGTGAACTTGACAAGATCTGCTTTTTAATGAGCTATAGCTAAGTGTGCAATTATGAAACATTTAACAAGCTTTTACACACCATTCCTAGTCTCCCAAGTGTCAAAAGTCCTGAAATATAGTATTGAGCATGACAGTAAGGAAGTAGCATTCTTTTCTACTTCAGGTTACTATTAAACTCATAGATTCCCATTTCCCAGGCAGACAATTCCACAGGCAAAACAACAAATCTAGATTAATAAAAGAAACAGCTGAAAGTCTTCTTCGTTTTGGTCTAGAGTGTTACAGCTAAGTTTGCTCCTCATCATAATCTTTTCTCTTTAGCTTCTTGACCTATTCTGTCTTCTCTCTATATATAGTGCCCCCTTCATAAGTACCATGCACTTTATAGAATATAAGGTGAAGGATCAGATAAGAAAACAAGAAATGTGGAAGATGTATAAATGTATATGTAAGTACAGAAAACTCTTGGAACCACTTCATGTTGGTCATGATTGAATGCAGGAATGGTTAAGGATGATGAACTTAAACCAAAAGACGGAAGGTTAATATTGTAGACTGCATACACATTGGTTTACAAAGTCTATTGAGCACGTAAGAGAAACAGACAAATGTAGGTTTTGTAAAACAGAACTGGAAAAAGTTGCACATCTTGTTGCTGGTCGTGACATACTAAAAAAGAAGGAGTGTGTACTGAAAGGCATACTAATGTGGCAAGACTGTTGTACTGAGGATTATGCAAACATTATAGTACTAAAGTAGTTGAAAAACATTGGAAACATGAACCACAAAGCATTATAGAAAATGATGAAGTTTATATAACATGGAATCACCCATTACCAACAATTCAAAAAAGAGATTCGAGAAAAACATATAGTAGTCCATGAAAAGAAGACAAAAGTAGCATTCATCACTGAAATTGCTACACCCAGTAACTACAGTGTCATAAGCAGAGAGAGACACAAAGTCATAAAATTCCAGGATTTGCAGGCAGAAATGAGAGCAATGTGGAAGCAGGAATTCCAGGCAGTTACAATATTAGTAGGAGCAATGGGTCTTATAAAAAATAATTTACAGTTGCACTTAGGTTTGTTACCAAGACATGTAACTCCATATGAATTGCAGGAGTCATTACTGGACACATTGTGGATGCTGCAAAGAGCACTTCTGGCTAACATAAAAGATTAAAAGAACACCAATTTCATGAACTTTAATCATACTTTGACTTAAGAATGGGGTCTGTTCCTGTTATGGTATTAGAAACTCAAAAGACTTGGAGAAAATAAACCATCATAAACTTCAATACAAAACTCTAGAAAAAAATGTCACCTAATCCAATAAGGAATTGACTTTCTATTAGGCTTCCCAGTATTCAAACATATACATAACCAAACATTCTCTTCCTTAGAGGTGAAACTAATATGAAAAATCCTATTCTACAACTTCTGGAATCATGACCATTCAACTCCTTTACTACTAGCCTCAAAAGAACAAGCTTCACAGGTCACTATTTCTGTGTTCTTAGCCCTAAACTCAGGAACTCTATTCCATCTTATCTCAAAAAATATAATCATACCCGATGTTCTGGACACAACTAAAAACTTATGTTTAGAAAGTTGCTAAATGCCAGTGTTAGTCCTGGGGACATTACTTAAGCACACTGTATTCTGTCACTGTCTAATATCTTTCTTAGTCTCAGTATCCCTCAAAGTGTATATTACACTTACCTTATGACTTTACTGTCTCATATATTTCTCCATAATGCATAAGCTCATCTGAACTTCAGCTGTACAATGTAAATAACTTTTTATACTGGAAGTTTTAACTATACTTACCTTATTGTTGCTTTACTCTAACCTTGTACTCATTCTGTTGCATTGACACTCTGTCTGCATTGTATACATTTATTTTATTGCTGTACTTTTCCTTGGGCTGAGACTAAAATTTGTCATTTGTGATCAGTGTTACAAATTCAAATAAATAAATAAATAAAAGTAAACAAAAATATAACAACAGTTCCCTTGTAGAGTTATCTGAAGCAAAGGTAATCGACTCGCTGTTCTCTTATGGTTGCTGTTTCCAGTGCACAAGATTATATCTTACTTTTCTCATCTACTACCAGTTTAAGACTTAAAGCTGTTGCTGGTATAGCCAACTTATTTTTTAAGGAACATTGTTTATTGTGTGAAATGCTTTGTCTTACTAAAATATGTGGGTGCTTATAGTATAAATTCTTTTAAAGCAAATTACAAAACTAAAATTGCATCTCTGGCCAAGGATAATCATAAGGTATTCTTTTACTGTGTCTAAAGTCTAAAAGGGAATGCCCAGCTATGTGCTGAACTGGTTGTAGATGGGATCAGTCATATTACACCAGAAGATATCCCCAACCTGCTAGCTGACAGCTTCAATGTTAACTTTACCCCCTATCCCCACCTATCATATCCCAAAGCAAACCTGACACCAGTCTTCTGCCTAGTATCTCTAGAGAACAGGTAATCTCTGCACTTGCCGAGGCCAAAAGCATGGCCTCAATGAGACCAGGTTGTTTACTAAACAATCTAAAACAAGAACTAGTGGACCCACTTGGTGTTCTCTTTAATCATAGCTTGAGAGCTGGATATGGCTCTGCGGAATGGAGAACAGCAGCAGTAATCTCCCTGCACAAAGGCAGGCCATCAACTGAAACTTCCAGAAGAAAACTGTGTGCATGGACAGTTTCTCAGTGCCAGCAGTAGTTAAATCAATTACTTTATTATAAAAGGTTGAGTGCTTTCATTCCTTTTCCACTTAATTAAATACACAATTTAAGTCATGTGATTAACGTCAATTAAAAATTTAAAAACACCCTCAGCTTTAAAATTAAAACATACACATCATGTTAAAAAACATTATAATATTTCAGTTTTAAAAGTGGGCTGATAGTACATGCATCATTTAATCTTGGACTATTGGTTGCATTTAATTTTAATTGCCATTTCAGTTCGGCTAAATTTAAATGTTTTTTAACTCTCCTACCTTGCATGTCAAAAATGACAATCCATACTTAAGCCATCTTTCCCACTTAATAATTACATTCCAGATGCTAGAACCAGCCCAAGAAGCAGTGGACAAACTCTCCTGTGTTATAATACTCATCTAAACATCCAACACCTAACCCAAGCTACCGCACTTTTTGCTGTTACCTCCAACTGGTTACTTCTACAATTTAACAAAAAATAAATAAATATATAAAGAAAGAAAGAAAGAAAGAAAGAAAGAAAGAAAGAAAGAAAAGAAAAGAAAAACTGCACCTTTCAGTAGCTTGCCTCCGTACTCTTTCTGCATATGGAAAATTCTAAAATCTAATTTAAGAAATTGCAATCCAACAAGGAAACAAAAACTATCACATGCTCTTAGGTGAGTTCATTTTAAATATGCTTTAGTCCTTTCAGCATGGCATCAGCAAAATTCTATTCACCTTCGGCCTTAAACAACTATTGCAATACCTCACAAGATCTAAACTCATCAATAATAATAATAATAATAATAATAATAATAATAATAATAATAATGTATCTTATTGATTTAATTATCACTGTTATCCCTAGTCTATGCTCAGTCATTATCATTCACTTTCCTTCTGTTAGCAACCATTGCACAATAGGTTTTATAATACATACCTCACAATAAAAAATACCTCCAAAGTTAATCTCATTCAGGCCTAAGATAGAATCAAACATAAAAAATAAAAATAAAAAGACCTCTCCATCACAGACCAGTCTTTTGTATTAAAGATAAACAATCCTAACCTTGCTACAGATGTTCTTACTGGCACCTCAGATCCTTCCAAGTAACATTCTTCTGTATAATTTCTCAATTCTGCAAACCAAAAAGAAATGATTGGTTAACTCCTGAACCGAAATCCTTTTTGAAACTTAGAGATGATGAATTGCATGCACTTAAAATAAAACAATCTCTCTTCTAGCAATAGGCAACAATATATCAAACTCACAAAATCTTACAAAACAAACAATACAATGGCACAAAATACAACATATAGAAACATTTCAAAAATCCTTAGCTAAATCACCAAAAACAGATTAGAAAAGAAGTTAATTGACTCATAGGAAGAGATATTCAAAGTAAACCACCTACAACAAAACCTACAATCTCTCTGTTACGTCCCCTCTCTGGGCCAGTAATCAAGGAGCCTGAATCCTCACTACTGACACTGGAGAGGGATATTCACTTGGAACAAAAACAGACACACAGTATTTCCAGATGCAGCACTCTGCATCAAGCACAAATTCCTTAAAGAGCACACAGGGAACACACTCAGTCCAGGGTCTGGGATCCTCTCTCTGTCTCCCTCCAAGTCCCCAGTAGGACTCCCCAGAGGCACAGCTATAGAGCTGAGTCCTCAGCGGAGTGTCCAAGCCAAGTCCTCCACCACTCTGTCTGTAAAACCAGTGCTTTGTGTCATTGTTCTAAACAGCTGACACACACACACATACACTATTTGAGATATGATTTGCACACACACACACACACACACACACACACACACACCTGGGAAGGCTGCCATGCATGCACACACACACACACACACACACACACACACACACACACACACACACACAGATGCACACACACACACACACACACACACACACACACACACACACACACACACACACACACACACACACACACACCTGGGAAAGGCTGGCACAGATTTACTATTTATGTCCCCTTCAGCCCAGACTATAAGGTAGTTACTGTCACCATACACTCCAAAGCCAGCTACTCTAAGGTTCTTACAAGGGTACCCAATTATACTGAGTGAAATTATTGCTAATACAAATTATAGTGTTTAACCAATGTGGTAAGGCTTTCAGGAGTGGCCACAGTGTCACTGAATAAATATAAGTAGTCTCAAAGGTTAAAATATTCCCTAATGGACCAGCCACAATGAAAAGTTTAAGTATATTTAATAATAACATAACACAAAAATACTAAACTAAACTAATCTCACTATATTTTCCTGACTGAGCTAAAGAATTACTATTCTCTGGTCACTTACTAGAGTAAGGCAAGATGAAGTAGGTGAGTGGCCCTTCTTTGTGAGGTTCCAAGAACAGACTGCTCTGAGGCTTTAGTCTATTTTAGTATTAAAACATCATTTTTGCCCTGGATTATAGAATGACATCACATACATCCAGTCCTCTGACTTCTGGTTCCCATACTATGCCCCTGGTTAGAAGCTGCCAGGATTTAACCTATACATGTCAACAATACACACACACACACACACACACACACACACACACACACACACACACACACACACACACACACACACACACACCTGGGAAGGCTGCCATGCATGCACACACACACACACACACACACACACACACACACACACACACACACACACACACACACAGATGCACACACACACACACACACACACACACACACACACACACACACACACACCTGGGAAAGGCTGGCACAGATTTACTATTTATGTCCCCTTCAGCCCAGACTATAAGATAGTTACTGTCACCATACACTCCAAAGCCAGCTACTCTAAGGTTCTTACAAGGGTACCCAATTATACTGAGTGAAATTAATGCTAATACAAATTATAGTGTTTAACCAATGTGGTAAGGCTTTCAGGAGTGGCCACAGTGTCACTGAATAAATATAAGTAGTCTCAAAGGTTAAAATATTCCCTAATGGACCAGCCACAATGAAAAGTTTAAGTATATTTAATAATAACATAACACAAAAATACTAAATATCTATTTACAATAAATACCAGAGTTTCAGCCACAGGAAATATTAAAATAATACAGATGAATAGATTCACACAGATACAGAAAAAACAGTACTTAACTAATCTCACTATATTTTCCTGACTAAGCTAAAGAATTATTATTCTCTGGTCACTTACTAGAGTAAGGCAAGATGAAGTAGGTGAGTGGCCCTTCTTTGTGAGGTTCCAAGAACAGACTGCTCTGAGGCTTTAGTCTATTTTAGTATTAAAACATCATTTTTGCCCTGGATTATAGAATGACATCACATACATCCAGTCCTCTGACTTCTGGTTCCCATACTATGCCCCTGGTTAGAAGCTGCCAGGATTTAACCTATACATGTCAACAATACACACACACACACACACATAAAGCTTTGCAAAGATTTGTTCGAGCTTCTGGAAATCATAAAAAAATAAAACACTTCCACTCTTCCTTCAGGAGCTAATAAACTATTCCCTGGTGCAGACGTTTTATCTTTGGCTGCAATCTAAAAGTACAGTTGTGTAAAATCTTACCATAACAGTAGATGTCCTTGCCTTCAATGCTGCAGTATTCATCACATATGGGATTCCCTGCCATGGAAGCTCAATGTCTGTCCAGTCTACTAAAGCCAACCATTGCTTTAAAGTACATTGAGTGTCACCCAATAATTAATTGCCATAAAAGCTAGGGTAGCAGAAGTATAAATCTTATTACCCAGCCTGTCCATGGTTCTGATGTCTTTGTCAGAAGGCAGTAACTTGGATGAAAGAAGCAATTGAAATGGCTTATCAGAGGCTACAGATACCACAGAGGGGTCAGCAGCAGGACATTTGAACAAAAAGGTACAATCCTCAGGCACTCTATAAAACCTATCAGGCTTCTTGGGAGCAGGGGCAGAGAATCTGGCACTTTAGAGGCACTGGAAAAAACATCCAGTAAAGCAGCCAAGATTCCATCTGTAGTAACTCATAGTACCTCTTATGGATATCAGAGACCTGAGCATAATTCCACTTAACAAACTCCATCATACTAGAAATTGTGTCCCCACAGGAAATTTCCTCAGAAGGAGTATCAGGACTATTAGATTCCTCCTCCTCTGACCCATAGTCCAAAGGAGAAGGAATCTGAGTAGAATAAGTAAGGGCAGAAGAATTCAGTTCTCTGGGCCTTTTAAGATGAGAAGAGGACCAAGGTGGAGCAGGAATCAAACCCCTTGAGGAGGCCTTAATGACAGTAAAGCATTAAATACCCCTGAGTAAAGGCCTGCCACTCACCTTGTGGATCTCTAGGAGCAGAAGAAATATGTTTAGATTTCTGTTTTTTTTTTTTTAAGGGAACATGTGCCCTAGGAAACTGAGAAGGCTCTCTCAGGACATTATTTGACAACAAAAGTAGGAACTTCTTCCCTAAGAAGAATCTGTGGAACCCTCCTAGACCTGTCACAAACAATCAACCATGGTTCCCCCTGAATGTTCAAAACAGACGCCTGCAAAGGTTCTTCAGATGTGCTGCTTGCTAGATCCTGGCCAGCCTCCAACCCAGTCACAGCAGAGAAAGCCAATAACACAACCAGCCAAACCTCTGGGTTTGTAACAACCTCAGGAGAAACATCCAGCAGAGGTTGGACAGTGGAAGATTCTGGTCTTACTTTTTTCACTTTCTTCTTCCATGACAGCTGACCCTTAGGGTGGGAAGTTTCTTCCATTGTATCTTTAGCAAGGATCTTAAGACACTGATTGTCAAGATACAATGAAAGGGAACAAAGCCTACTACAAAAGGTTTTTGGGATGAACGCCTGCCAAATTGAACAAGACGTATGGTTGTGAGAAGCTCCTAGGCAAAAAAGGCACTTATCATGGCAGCCTTTATGGGGAATCTGTCTCCAGCACTGGCATTTACTTTTCCTGGATGGCATTAACCCCAAATAGCACAAAAAAATCAAGAAAAAGAACAACCCCCCCAACTAGGTGCTTATGTGTAATGGTGAGGACTTCAGCAAACAGAAGTAATCACCGGAATACAAAAATGTAGTAAAAATGGCAGAAAATGGATATAGATAAGCAGAATGATGGTTAGAAACAGTGTTTGGACTGGTGTCAAAGAAGTTCTGAGGATGGTATGCCTAAATGTCAGCTTTATGCCCTACGCTACATGAGGAGTGTTTGGGTAATGTTCGGCATACCTTAAAGGAATTGTAGGCTTTGGTAGACTGGCCGTATGTCAGGCTTCCATAGCAGGGAATCCCATATGTGATGAGTACTGCAGCAGTGAATGTAAACACATCAGTAAGATAAATCTTTATGGCCTAAATTAAGTAATTTAATTTCATACCATTTTTCAAAGCTAGCTGGAGCTGAGCTCAACCTCTTCTCTCCCAGTATTCCTTGTTACAATATTAATATCAATAGTTATAATACAGTCTGACACACAAGTGTACTTTTCTTTCTGTCCAGCAAGACATACTGCTGACACATTTTCAACACAAGCAGCTCTACAAATACATTTTCAACACAAGCATCTGTACAAATCAGTTTGATATATGAATGATATGTAATTCTTTAGAAAATTGCAGCTAGCTGTGCTAGCATATGTTACACATCTACTGCCCTACTTCTCCTAGCATAGCTGGCAATACCTCACATCATCACACTCTCCTTCAGACTTTTTCTCTAATTTCTCCAACCTACTCAACCTGTCAGTCACTGAAACTGATCCCATCCCCTATAGAACCATCACTATACATTGTTCACTTTTACCTTAACCAAGGCAAAAACAAAACCTCTTTTACAACAAGTAAAAACTGACAGCCCACTAGGTGCAGATGGCTTCTATTCATAGTTTCATAGTTTCATAGTTTAGTACTAGGCTATCTGCCCTGGGGCATTTGTAAGCCTAGCCATAGTGATGTGGCTTTCGCCACCCCATGAAATGGTACAAAAATGCACAGAACAGATTTAGAATAATGTGCCTCTGTCTAGTAGTGACACAGTGAAGGTCCCCTTATATAATAGAATTAGTTTACTGTGCCCCTGTCTAGTAGTGACACAGATGTGACCCCTGGGTAAACTTACGATCTCCCATCCACTCATCAAGATTTCTCTTGAAGAGAGTCAGTGAGGGGTTCTGCCTAACATAAACTGGGATCTTGTTCCAGAGCATGGGAAGCCTCTGGGTTATGAATCTATCCCTCCAGCATGTCCTATTCATACTTGTGCCGAGGTTTAAGTCTTTAGCTCTCGTGGTTCTGATGGATTTGGATTTTTTGAGGTGGAGCATGTCCATCAGTTCATGATTGGACATGGCCTTGTACGTCAGGCAGAGATCACCTCTGAGCAGGCGGTATGCTACTGAATAGAGCTGGAGTTTCTTTAGGCTGGCAGAATAAGACATATGTTGGAGACCCTTGATCCTCTTGGTGAGGTACTTTTGTGGTCTCTCCAGCTTTTGCAAATGCCAGGTGAGGTACATACCAAATGGGGCATTGTACTCAATCATGGGTCTGATGAGGGAGGAGTATAGGGGTACAATGACATCCTTGGATCTGGATGTGAATCCCTTCATGATAAGGTGTGCAAGGTAGAATGTCTTTCTAATCACTTTGGCAACGTGGGTGTCAAATGAGAGGTCACTGTCAACTTGGGTCCCTAGGTCTCTGATTACTTTTTCCATACTCAGTGGGTTGCTGTCTATGTGATAGTTTGTGGGTACTTTGTTTTACCCAAAAGGGATGACTATACATTTTTTGGCATTTAGTTTAAGGCCATGAATCCGGCACCAGTTGTCCGTTTCTGTGAGGCCTTTTTGTAGGATGTATGTGTCCGCTGATGTGTCGACTATGGCGCCTAGTTTGCAGTCATCTGCGAACTTTGTCAGCCACAACCCTCCCATGTTTGCTTTAACATCTGAGAAATAAATGCCGAACAAGAGGGGTCCCAGGACAGATCCCTGTGGGACACCACTTGTGACTGGCTTTGAGTCTGACATTGCTCCAGCAATTTTAACTTTATGGGTTCTGTCCTTTAGCCAGTTTGCAACCCATCTAGTGACATAAGGGTTTACATTTAAGCTGTTGAGCTTATCTATGATGCCTGAGTGGGGTATTGTGTCGAAGGCCTTAGCCAAGTCCAGGTAGGCTGTATGGACTGCTTTGCCCTCATCAATGGCTCTAGTGACTGTTTTGAAAAAGTCAACCAGGTTCAAAAGGCAGGATCTGCCCTTTACAAAGCCAAACTGGGTGAGGTCAAGTGTCTGTAGGTCCCCAATGTCTCTGTTTATGAGTTCCATAATGATTCTTTCCATAGCTTTGCAGACCAGGCTGGTTAAGTTTATGGTAGTTCCCAGGGTCTGTAGAGGTACCCCTTTGTGGAGTGGGACCAATGTTGCCATACGCCAGTGTTCAGGTACATATCCTGTAGTAAGGCTAAGGTTAAATAGCATTTTTATGTGCGGGTTTAGCTCCTCTTGGAGTTCACGTAGCATGCAACCGGGATACCATCAGGTCCCATTGATGCTGTGTTTTAGCTTTGCTGAGGCGGCTCACCTGGACATCTGAGATGACAGGGAGATTACATTCAGCTGGGATAAGTATTTCTTCTTTTGGGGTGAGGAGGGAGAAATTTGCACTGAACCTGTCAGCCAGAATGTTGGCAATATCTGTGGGTTCAGTGTATTTTTTGTTGTTTTGAACTAACTCTGAGCATATCTGAGGGTTTCCCAGGTTTCTAACATAGCTGAAGAAGGCTTTGTGGTTATCTTTAGTGTCCTTAGCAATTTTTCTCTCAAAGTTGGCCTTGGATGTTTTATGAGAGAGCGTAGTTTTCTGCTAGTGTTGATCAGAGATGTCTTCCCTTTATGGGATTTTGCTCTGTCGTGCAGTAGCTTCCTTCTTTTGTTATACAATTTGTTAATGGCTGAGGTCCACCAGACAGGCCGCTTGCCTTTGGTGGAGAGGGACTTGGATTTATTTGGGATTGCATGATCCATGCATTCTTGGAGATGTCCATAGATAGCATTTGTGAAGGATTCAGCATTGTGGGATGTGGTATCCACTGGCCCAGTGGGCTTAAAGGATACCATCTCAGTCTTAAGAAGAGTGAAGTCTGCTTTTGAGAAGTTTTTCACTGTGGTCTTTTGTGCTGGGGTGGAGGTGGGATATGTATATCCAGGGCGATTAGTTTGTGGTCTGATCTCGCTAGTGAGGGGTATACCTCTGGTGTGGAGCATTTTGTCCCCATGTTTGTGATGATCAGGTCTAGTATATTATCTCCCCTAGTGGGAGAGGTGACTAGTTGTTCCAGTGCATTTGAATTTATGAATTTCAGGAACCTTTGGGCTAGGGTGTTAGGGCTAGAATAATGTACCCAATCTATGTTAGGGTAGTTGAAGTATCCCAGTATGATGGTATTTTGTGATACATTCATATCCTCCAATGTCTTCAGGAAGGCTGTGTGGGGTTCCTGAGATTGGGAGGGTGGTCTGTAACATGCTACCAGTTGTATAGCAGTTTTGCCTATGGTTAGTTGCACCTGTATGGTCTCCGAAGCTTCAGGTGTTGCTACTAACCTGGAGGTGTGGGTGTCCTTGATGAATATGGACACTCCCCCTCCCTTTGTGGTTCTGCCCGGGTTTTGGGGCCAAAAAGCATGATACAAGGTATAGCCTGGTAGCGCTGGGGTGCTCTCAGGAACCTTGAACCAGGTTTCAGTTACTGCACAGACATCGATGTTCTCCATACTGAGGAGTGCATCGAGTGCCTGCATCTTGAGATTTAGACTTCTGGCATTGAGCAGCATTACCCTTAGTTTTTTTCCATTTTTGTTTTCTAAGGAGGTGGGTTTGTCTTTTGAGCCTTGCCTAAAAAAGGCACTATGGGGGTGGCAAGAGCCTTAGCCAATATCTGGAAGCCCAGTGGTGACTGGTGCAAGCCGTCCCTTGCGAAGCAGCGTGGCTTGTCCAACATATCATCCCAGGCAAACAGACATTGGATCCCCTTAGAATGACACCATTATATACTGCTCAGACAAGCTCCACGTGGGTTTACAGAGTGGTCCTAGCAGCAGGGAACTCAGAAAAGTGACTACCTTCTGGATTTAAGTATCTTTGCTTTTTTTTTCACTTGAAATAGCTTCTGTAGCTTACCTTGAACTAGCCTGAACTGTTTTTTAACTGATTGCTGCATTATTTTAAAATCTGCACTTAAAGTTACATTTTAGTCGAATTTGATCGAAAGTTTGCTTGTTTGTTTGTTTAATTTAACTGTGGAGGCTGCCCACTAAAGTGTGCTAGCCTGTGTAACTAATTTATCACTGTTTCTGCATTTTCTGTGTGTTTCTACCAAAAAAAAAAAAATCCTTGTTTTCCCGCCTTCCTCGTCTAGTTTAGACCAGTTTACAGGCATTGCTGTATTCTGGGCTGTGGTGTAGTTCATGTGTTGTCCATTACCTTACTTGGATAGAAGGAAGTTTCTTTGCTCACCAGTGGGAGTGGGGAGCCTTGAGCAACCTACCTGTCCTTGGGGGAAGTGACCTCAGCACAAGAAGCTGTAGTAATTGGTTGTTTGGGACCATTTCTAGCTCTTTTGTAGTTCACTGTTTAAAATCCACCTCTGGGCATTTTTTTCTGGCTATACTGCTCAGACAAGCTCCACGTGGGTTTACAGAGTGGTCCTAGCAGCAGGGAACTCAGAAAAGTGACTACCTTCTGGATTTAAGTATCTTTGCTTTTTTTCACTTTAAATAGCTTCTGTAGCTTACCTTGAACTAGCCTGAACTGTTTTTTTAAGTGATTGCTGCATTATTTTAAAATCTGCACTTAAAGTTACATTTTAGTCGAATTTGATCGAAAGTTTGCTTGTTTGTTTATTTAATTTAACTGTGGAGGTTGCCCACTAAAGTGTGCTAGCCTGTGTAACTAATGTATCACTATTTCTGCATTTTCTGTGTGTTTCTACCAAAAAAACAAAAAAGCAAAAAAATAATCCTTGTTTTCCCGCCTTCCTCGACTAGTTTAGACCAGTTTACAGGCATTGCTGTATTCTGGGCTGTGGTGTAGTTCCTGTGTTGTCCATTACCTTACTTGGATAGAAGGAAGTTAATTTGCTCACCAGTGGGAGTGGGGAGCCTTAAGCAGCCTACCTGTCCTTGGGGGAAGTGACCTCAGTACAAGAAGCTGTAGTAATTGGTTGTTTGGGACCATTTCTAGCTCTTTTGTAGTTCACTGTTTAAAATCCGCGTTTGCGGCTTTTCGGTTGTGATTGTCTCCGGTTAAACAAGGTTAAACTTTTTCTGGCTCCGTCAAGTCTGCTCTTCAAATTTTCCCTTAAGGAAGCTCTACTCTTAGTATAACCAGACTACTCACTGTATTATAAGCCTAGCACTTGTTCTCAATACTTCTCTACTAAGTAAGCACTCTCGTACTAAGTAAAGCACTACATCTACTTACCAACCCTGTGAATATCCACTTCCCTTAAAGGTATACCACCCCCTTATACTGTTCTAGCAAGTCGAGTGGTAGATTACTGGCATCGTCTCCAGTTCAGCTGGTCAATCTGGGTATCTTGAGACAATGCTACAGGCCAAACACCTTGCCTGATACACTAGTAATAGGTGACTCTATAGTCAGACACACTGATGTCCCGCTTACCAGGCTGAACAAGGAGAGGGTGACTGTGAGCTGCCTATCGGGCACTCAGGTCACTCCAAAGCAAGTACAAATATGACTCCGTCATTGTCCATGCTGGTGTGAATGACCTGAGACGTACCTCCCTGGACTACATGAAAAGAGACATAGAGGAGCTCTCCGATTATGTTGCCCAGGCTGGTATGACCCTGACCCTGAGCAGCATCTTGCCCTCACCAAGAATGATACCACAATACAAAGACAAGATGATCAGCTTTAACAATTGGCTCAAGTACTGGTGACATTCTAAGGGGATCCAATGTCTGTCTGCCTGGGATGATATGTTGGACAAGCCACGCTGCTTCACAAGGGATGGCTTACACCTGGCTCTTGCCACCCCCATAGTGCCTTTTTTAGGCAAGGCTCAAAAGACAAACCCACCTCCTTAGAAAACAAAAATGGAAAAAAACTAAGGGTAATCCTGCTCAACGCCAGAAGTCTAAATCTCAAGATGCAGGCACTTGATGCACTCCTCAGCATGGAGAACATCGACGTCTGTGCAGTAACTGAAACCTGGTTCAAGGCTCCTGAGAGCACCCCAGCACTACCAGGCTATACCTCGTATCATGCTTTTCGCCCCAAAACCGGGCGAACCACAAAGGGAGGGGGAGTGTTCATATTCATAAGGACACCCACACCTCCAGGTTAGTAGCAACACATGAAGCATCAGAGACCATACAGGTGCAACTAACCATAAGCAAAACTGCTATACAACTGGTAGCATGTTACAGACCACCCTCCCAATCTCAAGAAACCCACTCAGCCTTCCTGAAGACATTGGAGGATATGAATGTATCACAAAATACCATCATACTGGGAGACTTCAACTACCCAAACATAGATTGGATACATTATTCTAGCCCTAATACCCTAGCCCAAAGGTTCCTGGAATTCATAAATTCAAATACACTGGAACAACTAGTCACCTCTCCCACTAGGGGAGATAATATACTAGACCTGATCATCACAAACATGGGGACAAAATGCTCCACACCGGAAGTATACCCCTCACTAGTGAGATCTGACCACAAACTAATCACCCTGGATATACATATCCCACCTCCACCCCAGCACAAAGACCACAGTGAAAAACTTCTCAAAAGCAGACTTCACTCTTCTTAAGACTGAGATGGTATCCTTTAAGCCCACTGTGCCAGTGGATACCACATCCCACAATGCCGAATCCTTCACAAATGCTTTCTATGGACATCTTCAAGAATGCATGGATCATGCAATCCCAAACAAATCCAAGTCCCTCTCCACCAAATGTAAGCGTCCTGTCTGGTGGACCTCAGCCATAAACAAATTGTATGACAAAGAAGGAAGCTACTGCACGTCAGAGCGAAATTCCATGAAGGGAAGACATCTCTGATCAACATTAGCAGAAAACTACGTTCTCTCATAAAAACATCCAAGGCAAACTTTGAGAGAAAATCGCTAAGGACACTAAAGATAACCACAAAGCCTTCTTCAGCTATGTTAGAAACCTGGAAACCCTCAGATATGCTCAGAGTTGGTTCACAACAACAAAAATACACTGAACCCACAGATATTGCTAACATTCTGGCTGACAGGTTCAGTGCAAATTTCTCCCTCCTTCACCCCAAAAGAAGAAATACTTATCCCAGCTGAATGTAATCTCCCTGTCATCTCAGATGTCCAAGTGAGAACCGCCCTAAACAAAGCAAAAAACATGGCATCAATGGGACCTGACGGTATCCCGGGGTGCGTGTTACGTGAACTCCAAGAGGAGCTAAACCCACACATAAAAATGCTATTTAACCTTAGCCTTACTTCGGGATATGTACCTGAACACTGGCGTACAGCAACAGTGGTCCCACTCCACAAGGGGAGTGCCTCTACAGTCCGGTCTGCAAAGCTATGGAAAGAATCATTATGGAACTCGTAAACAGAGACATAGGAGACCTACAGACACTTGACCCCACCCAATTCAGCTTTGTAAAGGGCAGATCCTGCCTTTTAAACCTGGTTGACTTTTTCGAAACAGTCACTAGAGCCATTGATGAGGGCAAAGCAGTCCATATAGCATACCTGGACTTGGCTAAGGCCTTCGACACAATACCCCACTCAGGCATCACAGATAAGCTAAACAGCTTAAAAGTAAACCCTTATGTCACTAGATGGGTTGCAAACTGGCTAAAGGACAGAACCCATAAAGTTAAAATCGCTGGAGCAATGTCAGACTCAAAGCCAGTCACAAGTGGTGTCCCACAGGGATCTGTCCTGGGACCCCTCTTGTTTGGCATTTATTTCTCAGATGTTAAAGCAAACATGGGAGGGCTGTGGCTGACAAAGTTCGCAGATGACTGCAAACTAAGCGCCATAGTCGATACACCAGCAGACACACATCCTACAAAAGGCCTCACTGAAACGGACAACTGGTGCCGTAGTCACGGCCTTAAACTAAATGCCAAAAAATGTATAGTCATCCCTTTTGGGAAAAACAAAGTACCCACAAATTATCACATAGACAGCAACCCACTGAGTACGGAAAAAGTAATCAGAGACCTAGGGACCCAAGTAGACAGTGACCTCTCATTTGACACCCATGTTGCCAAAGTGGTTAGAAAAACATTCTACCTTGCACACCTCATCATGAAGGGATTCACATCCAGATCCAAGGATGTCATTGTACCCCTATTTTCCTCCCTCATCAGACCCATGATTGAGTACAATGCCCCATTTGGTATGCACCTCACCCGGCATTTGCAACAGCTGGAGAGATCAGAAAAGTACCTCACCAAAAGGATCAAGGGTCTCCAACATATGTCTTATTCTGCCAGACTAAAGAAACTTCAGGTCTATTCAGTAGCATACCGCCTGCTCAGAGGTGATCTCTGCCTGACGTACAAGGCCATGTCCAATCAGGATCTGATGGATATGCTCGACCTCAAAAAATCCAAATCCATCACGACCACGAGAGCTAAAGACTTAAACCTCAGCACAAGTATGAATAGGACATGCTGGAGGGATAGATTCATAACCCAGAGGCTTCCCATGCTTTGGAACAGGATCCCAGTTCGTATTAGGCAGAGCCCCTCACTGACTCTCTTCAAGAGAAATCTTGATGAGTGGATGGGAGATCGTAAGTTTACCCCAGGGGTCACATCTATATCACTGCTAGACAGGGGCACAGTAAACTAATTCTATTATATAAGGGGACCTTCCTTGTGTCACTACTAGACAGAGGCACAGTATTCTAGATTTATTCTGTACATTTTTGTACCATTTCATGGGGTGGCAAAAGCCACATCACTATGCCTAGGCTTACAAATGCCCCAGGGCAGATAGCCTAGTACTATACTATGAAACTATGAAACTATGAAACACCAGTACTTGAGCCAATTATTAAAGCTGATCATCTTGTCTTTGTATTGTGGCATCATTCTTGGTGAGGGCAAGGTGCTGCTCAGGGTCAGGGTCATACCAGCCTGGGCTACATAATCAGTGAGCTCCTCTATGTCTCTTTTCATGTAGTCCAGGGAGGTATGTCTCAGGTCATTCACGCCAGCATGGACAATGACGGAGTCATATTTGTACTTGCTTTGGAGTTACCTGAGTGCGTGTGTTATGTGGCGGATCCTAGCTCCCGATAGGCAGCTCACAGTCACCCTCTCCTTGTTCAGCCTGGTAAGCGGGACATCAGTGTGTCTGACTATAGAGTCACCTATTACTAGTGTATCAGGCGTGGTGTTTGGCCTTAAGGGCTGTGATTGATTGACACACTAATTTATTGAAGTATGTGTTGCATGTGTTTTGTTTTGAGGTGGTGGATTTTTGGATGTCTGCTTTGGGAGCCTCTGTTGTTTTGGTAAGTTTTTTATTAGAGCCTCAGTATGTCTTTGTGTTTTATGTGTTTGGTTTGCAGTTGTGGTAGGTCTATGTGGGACTGGGTTTGTTGTGTGTGTGGTTACCATCTCCTCCTGTCTGGTCATGCCAGCCCTGAGTTGAGAGAGTTCAGCCTCCAGTTTGGCTATATAGTTGCATCTCTCACATGTATTTGTGTTTGTTGGGAGGAGAAGAGGGTTGTCTGTGTACATGAGACAATTGTAGCATTGTCTCAAGATACCCAGATTAACCAGCTGAACTGGAGAGGACGCCAGTAATCTACCACTCGACATGCTAGAACAGTATAAGGGAGTACTGTGCCTTTAAGGGAAGTGGATATTCACAGGCGTGGTAGGTGGATGTAGTGCTTACTTAGTATGAGAGTGCTTACTTAGTAGAGAAGTTTTGAGAACAAGTGCTTGGCTTATAATATAGTGAGTTGTCTGATTATACTAAGAGTAGAGCTTCCTTAAGGGAAAATTTGAACAGCAGACTTGGCGGAGCCAGAAGAAGTTTAACCTAGTTTAACCGGTGCTGCACAACAGCGCAAAGCTGTGCAAACGCGGATTTTAAACAGGGAACTTCAAAAGAGCTAGAAATGGTCCAAAACAACCAATTACTACAGCTCTTGTGCTGAGGTCACTTCCTACAGGGACAGGTAGGCTGCTCAAGGCTCCCCACTCCCACTGGTGAGCAAAGAAACTTCCTTCTATCCAAGTAAGGTAATGGACAACACAGGAACTACACCACAGCCCAGAATACAGTAGAGCCTGTAAACTGGTCTAAACTAGTCGAGGAGAGGCGGGAAAACAAGGATTATTTTTTTTGTTTTTTTTGTTTTTAGATAGAAACACACAGAAAATGCAGAAACAGTAATAAATCAGTTACACAGGTTAGCACACTTTAGTGGGCAGCCTCAACAGTTAAATTAAACAAACAAACAAACTTTCGATCAAATTCATATAGCACTTCAGAGACGTCCTCACAATCCCCATGCAATACATCTTCAGTCTTTGTCTTGCAGAATGTATTATGTCAAAACTATGGAAAATATCCATTATTAGCCCAATCCCAAAGCAATCAAACCCCACCAAAACTCAATGCAGGGCAATTTCTATCCATGTCCTAGGCCAACTGAATGAACAAAGTATCTGTGTACAGCTCAGTACCTTTAACCTTCTCTCCTATAAAAAACGCAGGTTCTGATATGATCAGAGCACAATAACAACCCTATAGAAAATAACTAATGAAGTACTACTCATTATGGAGAGATATCAGGTCACCAGTGCCATCTTTATCAACACTACAAAAGCCTTTGTCCTATATGATCACAGCATCGTCCTCCTTGACCTACTGCAAACAGGCATACATTCAGTTTCTCTATTGTTGCTTTGTAACTGCTTCATTAATCATCACTTCTCCATCAAAATTTATACAATGATTTGCAATCACATTACTTTCAGAAAGGAGTACCAGAATGTTCTATACTTGCTCGTCTGCTATCCTCCATGTTTAAAACTTCTCTTTGACCCATATCATTTCCCCTCCTTCATCTTTGCAGATGACATGTTAATATTTCGCACAAACAACTCAGTATATAACTTCCAAAAAGACATACAAGTAGATGTCCTAGCCCTAATTCTCCAGATCTCTAAAAAACCCTCCTTCTCACCTCCAACTAACCAAAACTATGATGTTTTGCAGCAAATGAAAACTTTAAAAAGCAAATATATTTTCGCATATCAATAACAATAATAATGCCCCCATAGAAAACCCTACCTCTTTTAAATACCACAGCATTTGACTTAACCCCTCCCTTAGATTTTTCCTCCACTTTGAATACTGAAGGAAAAGGGCGTAATGTGTTCCATTTTGGGCTAAAACATCTCCCCCTTTCTTACTAAAATGTCCAGAACAGCCATAAGCATAGGCATTCTACTATCCCTCCCACTTGAATGTCACCTCCCTCTCATAGTCTTATAATCAAAAGCAAACTTCATGCACATTGAAACAGCAACTAATAACATTTGCAGACGTATTACCCTGTCCCCTAAAACTGAACACTGCTGTAAAACACTGAAAAAAATACAAAATGGATCTCTGGTCAGCAAAAGTTTGACCTTCTCAAAAGATCCCAGCTATTCAAACTTCTAGTCAAACAGACCTTTGGTCTCCTATCATTTAAACTAATAGACAACCTTTTTCTTACACATGCTGAAGCTACAACCATTTTAGCCCCAATGAATCCCCCCCCCCCACACACACAAAAAAAAGAAGCTAAACTCCATTGTACAGACCAAAACTCTGGGAAAGATTTCCTCACAAATAAAAGACACCTCATTTTACTCTAAATTTAGGAATCAGCTAACAGTCTACCTCTTTCCTTCAGCCAAATGTCATTTCTTTTCAACCACCTACATCACCTAACATGAGCTACATCACTCCCTCTCCTATTAGTAGCACTATTACTGTCCCTCATATAACACATTCTATTGCATCAATCTACACTTCTCAGTCAAATAACATTTTGCTTAGCATAACTTCTTCCAAATACTCAGAAATTCTGACTAGCATCCTACTAGCCTTCTCTTGTTAAAATCTCTACACCTTCAGATGCCAATATAATTAAATTCATGGACTTCAAGTATATAAATCTAAAATTATATGACAAAGTGTTCAAATGTTCATAATAGCTGTATTACAAAGATGTTGATGTAGCAAGTACTTACGCAGACAAATTTGAGAGCAAGCCAGAGCAGTTGTCCACAAGCATAATTAATCTATAAGGTAAAGAAAAGAAAACTTCTTAAAATATACAGCAGAACTAAAGTCCTTCAAATCTAGGATCATATCAAGAAGTTATAAAATGGATTGAAAAAGGCCACCAGAAAAAACACAGATATCCCATAAACTCAGACTAATATCAGACTAATATCAGAAGCTAAAGACAATTACAAATTCTTATTCAGTTATATCAGGAAGATAAGGAATACCACTAAAAATTTCCTGGAGCTCATTTCAAATGGAAAGACTTACTGGATATTGCCAGCATACTAGTAAACATATTCAGTGCAAACTTCACCCCCAGAGATGAGTATAGTAGTCTTACTTATCCATGAAGGTCTCTCGCCCCCAGTTATCACCAAAAGCATTCAGTGAAAGTATTTGCTGAAAAGAAAATGCATTCTCCATGAGACCTGCTAATAAACATACCCACTGTCTAATAAACAGCATTAGAAAACACTGGCAGACCATTTCCTTAACCTGCTGAACCTGAGCTTAGCAACTGCCTTTGTTGCCTTTGTATAACACACAAGTGTGGGTGATGTCTCTTCATCGGGTCAAAATAATAAAGAAGCATTTACCTTTTTCCTGACATGAAGCAATCAAGATAAAGTGATTCAACAAGAAAACAGTTGTCTTGGTATGTCTTCATAGTTTTGTGATGTTATATTGACATCCTTTTGTAGAAACAGAAGAAATTGCTATGATCATGGCTGAAGGTGAGTCTTAAATTAAATAAATAATGAACTAATAATTAATTTACTGAGTATCACAACAGTGAGACAGAAATTTATGGGTGTGTTCAAGTTCTCAAAGTCTATTTATGCTTCCATGACATTATGACAGTGTGGTGTGAGAGATAGAAAGTCAAAGAACTGAGATTCACACTAAAAAGCAATAGCTACAATAAAAGTATATCACTACTATTTTACCACAGCTGTAGGTGACGTGGTCAGAGATACAATTTGTCATAAAGAGTGACAGAGACCAGATTGATGTATTAGCTGCAGATCTGAACCATGTGCAAAGTACTGAAATCACTTGCTGGGGGAGGGGCTCTGCGGGTCTTGTTGATAAACATAAATTATAATGGCAATAAAAGACACACCACTTAATTTGACACTTAAAAGTAGCACTAGAACAGTTGACCAAAGAAGTATGTCACTCCATTCAGAGAGTGTACTTAAGCAAATGACATCGGTTATTGTGATGATTAAAATGATGATGATGATGAGCTATACATATTCACAAACTATAAATAAAAAAAATATGCAAATGAAAAGGGATATGGCAATATTTTTTATTCAGAACTTATTTATTTTTAGTAAGGGGTATGGTTATATATTTATAGCAAAATATTTGCATAAAATACTGTGTGTGCCGGGTCACATACTTGTGGGGGGCAGCTCTAGACTGTATGCTTCCTTCCTAAGAAACATTCAAAGTTAAGTTTCATGTCTTTTCCTATGATCAGGAGAGTGTGTTGCTTGGATATGGTTTTGTTAAATGTTTGTTGATGGTTATCCTGGGATTAAGCAACAGTTTATACAAGAAAGTTTGCCAGTTTTTGCCTACAGTCTACCTTGCAAGCCAGCACCCATTCTGGGTTACTAACATCATGGTGACAAGCGTTTAGCTGGATCTTTATATTAGATGTTGTTGGTATTATGGCTCAGTGGTACCCTCACTGCCCTGATGTAGGCAATGGCCACATATATCATCTAAATCAAAGAAGTGGTCATCAAAGTGCAATCAACATATGGAACAGCTATAAACTCTCATTAATGATCCAGAGTCTAATGTCATGGCTTATCCTACTTGCAAGCACCCATGTTCCAAATAGAGGCAAAAAATCTAATGACTTAAAACCATGCAAGACATTGTACCTTCCATGTACTAGGTTTACCAGACAGGTTGAAAGACATTGAACTATTAGTCTGCATCTCCATAAAACAAACAGCACCAGAATTACCCATGCTAAAGACTTAAACCTTGCCTGTGATATAAATAGGACCTGCTAGAGAGATAGCTATGTATCCCAGAGACTCCCGCTTCTATGGAACAGGCTCCCCATCCATTTGAAGCAGAGTTCTTCCCTAACCCAATTCAAGTGCAACTTGGACAATTGAATGGGAAACCAGAAATTCGTCCTTGGTTTGACACCTATGCCTCTAATGGACTCAGATAACCTGTAAATTGTTCATCTCCCAGGCCCATGCTTATGTTTATCAAGGGTATCAGAATTTGTCAGAGATTTGGGATGCATGGCTTGGCTTAAAAAGGCCCTTGTGGTCATTAGCATAGTAAACACCTATGAATCTATGAACCTATGAACCTATTATACAAGAGCTTTGTAAATTACCACAGATGTAACTTACCTCTTTATTGAACAGACACATAGAATCATATCAAAACAACTGAATTACTTGCAGTTACACACTTTATTTTTGGTGCCTTGGCTATTATGATCAGGAGAAAATTCTTAGAGTTGCTAGGCAGAGACCAAGATTTGAACCTGAAATTAGTAGGCCACTCAGTCTGCATAGTTCCAGACTATAGTGTGACCTTGTTTGCTAAATGCACGACCCAAGCACTGTATTTGAAATGGGGAAGAAAGCTATGTTTCAGTACAGTTCTGTGATATACAGCCACTGTCACACTTGCAAAGGGTATTCAATAATTCCCTTTCTAAGAACAGAATGGTACAGACTACTTTTTGTAAGAATGGGAATCATAACAAAGGTGATCATTTGCTGAGGTCACTAAAGCTAAAGACATAGCCAGAGAGAATATAAAAAATGAGAAAAATCTTGTGACACCCCTGCACTGGCTTAGTAATCAAGGAGCCTTAGTCCTCACTACTGGCAACAGCTAGGGGACATACACACTGGGAGGATGGCAAGTACACACACAGTAAAGTGCAATTTCCCTTAAGAACACACAGAGATCACAGCCTATTTTTGGCTGGTTTCTCCCTTTTTCTCCAGAACCTCAGTAAGACTCCCCACTGGCACAGCTATAGAGTTAAGCTCTTAGCTGAGGGGCCAAGCCAAGATCTCCAGCACCCTCTCTGTCCAACCAGTGCATCGTGTCCCTAAGTAGCTCACACACACACACACACACACACACACACACACACACACACACACACACACACACACACACACACACACACACACACACACTCTTTGAGGTTTGATTTATATACAAACACGCACACACATACCTGGGGAAGGCTGGCACAGGTTTACCAGCTATGGCCCCTTCTGCTCAGACTACAAGGTAGTTACCAGTGCCACCAACACCTACTTATCAGCCACTATAAGGCCCTTACAAAGAGTGTGCAATCCTACCATGTAATGTTACTATTAATCCAAATGGTAGTCTGACCAAGACTTGCAAGTCTATTTAGGAGTGCCCTGTACAGTGTCACCAAATACATTATGCAAGTACTCTAAGACCTTAAATATGTCTCACAAATATCAGTCACAAAGACAGGTTTAAATATATTTAATAATAAATAATAAAAGAACAAGACAATACTCAGTAACTCAACACAGTAAATTCAGAGTTCAAAATGACAGGAAATATTATAAAACAACATTGCAGGACAGTCTCAAATAAATACATAAAATATCTAAACTAATCTTTTCTATATTCCCATCTACATACTTTTTTGTGTGTGCCCTACTTGCTCTGAATATCTCTGACTGCATTTTATTGTGATTTGGAGCTCTTTGTTTAAGGTTTGATCACTTCTATTTTGTATATTATTCTAGTATTTTGTTTTAAGTTTTCTGTTCTTTTGGAGTTCTGGCTAGAGTCAGTTAAAGTTGCCAAAGAATTCCTTTGCAAACTGTGAATAGCATCAGTTAATTAATGGGGGAAGCTGAGAAATAGCATTGTTGTTTTATTTTGAAATATTTGTATTTAGCTGAAGTATTTGTGTGCCCTACTTGCCCTGAATCTCTCTGACTGCGTTTTTCCCATCCCACCCTCCCAGTTTTTGTTGTGACCTTAAATTTGGTGGCATTTGAGTTGCCCTCCCCTACTACAAATCTCATTTAGGACACTCTTCCCAGTCCCCTCTCATCAGCTCATTCTACTAATTAGAGAGAGAGATCATCTGAGAAATCCCACCCCTTAGTTTCTCATAGGATCATAGGAGGTTTCTAGGCTTTTGGCCCTGAGGCCCTAATAAGCCTAGCCAAGAGTTTAGCCCATATTTAGACAAGTCAGCACAAAAAGCCCCTGTCCAGCAGGGACACAGCTGGAATCTCATGGGTGTATTTTCTGTTTCCCATCCAGGCTGCACTTAAAAAGGGATAATGAGGTACTCTGCTTGACATGGAGAGGAAGTCTATTCCACAGATGGGGGAGCCTCTGGGACACAAATCTGTCCCACCAACAAGTCCTATTGATATCACAGACCAGGTTGAGGTTACACATATGGGTTGCTCAAGTGGAGCTTGACATACGGATATGCAGCAGTCCCATCAAGGCCGGGTCTGAGATTGTTTTGTATGTCAGACAGAGGTCACCTCTGAGGAGTCTGTATGATCTTTCCACTTAACCAAAAAAATGCACTTTATTCATCTGCTTTTACTGTATTTGTGTTTCTTCCTACTTTATTATTTTGTTTTACTTTTGCTGATTATTCTTAAAAATATTCAATTACATTTATTCTGCTGCATTTATTAGTTCTTATTAGTAGTCTGATTAAATTGTAATTGTTATTCTAAGCCTTTTGGTTTAAGCACTTGAGCTTCAGGCCAGTTATTCCACATTAGGAAGGTTTGTGGTCTACACTCTTGTGGCAGGAGAGGTAGCTTACATCCTTCTTAGTTGGGAATTGCTGGTTGAAGGCTTAATGTGTCTGTTATCCAGTTTTTAAGCACTTGGGCTTCAGGCCATTTATTTTACATTAAGAAGGTTTGTGGTCTACACTCTTGTGGGAGGAGAGGGTAGATTCTGCCCTTCTGAGCTGGGAATTGCTGTTTGAAGGCTTATTGTGCCTGCTTATTTGAACTGTTTCTTTCTGAAATTAGTGCACCTTCTTAGCTTAGACTAGATTCTGAACTACTGAATCTAGATCTGTTTGTATAACTTGAGCACTAATCCAGGCCATGTTTTTTTGCAGAGGGTTCCCCTGCACCCTAGTGGCAGGAGTGTGCAGTTAGAGGTTATCTGATTTGAAGGTTGCTGGAACAGGGCTCAGTTTTGACTTTTTTAGTTAACTGGTTAATTTATTTAAATCAGTTTGCTCTTGTTTGAAGCTGTTTATATTTAAGTGTGTATCTGTTTTCCTGTGTTAAATCAGCCTAAACAGAGTTTAAATATCTTTAGCATAGTCTTGTTACAGGTTTTGCTGTATCCAGATCTGTTTGTTTGATTCCTGTGTTTCCTGCTAAACCATCTTGCATTGACTGGGGCCTGCCTGCACTTAGTGCGAATACGTGAACTGTTTGGAACTGGTATGGCATAGCGCATTTAGCTAAGAGTTCAGGGACAAGGGTTGATTGGTCAATTCCAGTGTTTCTATTTATTTTCATTTTTGTGGTATTTAAACCCTGAATTTGCATGGGCTTGTGCTTGTTTGCACATCATGTGCCACTGCTGAGCTGTTTTAACCCTTTTTGAGGTATGTCAGCTGCATTTTGTTCCCTTACTGGTACTCCTGTAAGTTAGGCTCTCAGTTGTAGCTACTATATTGATTTTATCCTGCCCTACTCACACCTATAGGTACTGTCCTCAGATAGTACCCAGTTTACTATCCCTGACCTCTTTTCCACAGATTCTGACAACCATGGATGGACAATTTCCCATCATTTCTCCTGCTAGTCTGGTTGATATGGGGATCCTGAGACAGTGTAGCAACTGCTATATGTACACAGACAACCCTCTACTACTGCCACCCAGGAACACAATATGTGAGAGATGCAATTGCATTAAGAACCTAGAATCCTTGCTGCAGTCACAAGCCAGTACATCTGGCACTGAGAAGGTTGTCTCCCCAAACACTACAAACAACAACACCCACACCTGTACAACACACACCTACATATGTGGAGGTTCTCAGCAAAAACATACATAAAAAAAGAGACTTCTGAAGCAAACACACACATGCACATCACAACTCACAGCACCAAGTATCACACATAGTACACATGCCTGTGTCTCACAACCTCTAAGGCCCAGCCACAAAACCAGCATACTAGTCATAGGAGACTCTATCATGAGACACACAGATGTGTCCCTCACCAGGCTAGACAAGGAGAAAGTCATGGTAAGCTGCTTGCCAGGTACTAGAATCCACCAAATCACACATGTACTCAAGTCTCTTAACAACAGGTACTGTTATGTCTCTGCCATAGTCCATGCTGGTGAGAATGACTTGAGACATACCTCTCTGGAATATATGAAGAGAGACATGATTGAACTTGCTGAATATGTGTCCCAGGCAGGTATGTCTGCAGCCTTAAGCAGCATTCTACAGTCACCAAGAATGATGCCTCAATACAAACATTGAAAAAAATGATTGACTTTAACAATTGGCTTAGTCTCTGCTGTCATTACAAGGGGATCCAGTACTGACAGCCTGAGAGGACATGATTGACAGACCACAATGCTTTGCCAGAGATGGCCATCATGTGTCTCCCCTGGGCTTCACGCTTCTGGTAAAGGCTCTTGCCACCCCCATAGTGCCTCTTTTAGGCAAAGTCAAGAGGATAAAATAAGCAATATGTAAAATTCTTCTAAACAAAATTTAAATATCATGCTGCTAAACACTAGGAGTCTTAGCATAAAACTGCACTAATTGCAAGCATTTCTTGCCCTGGAGGATGCTGACATTTGTGCAGTCACTAAAATCTGGTTCAAAGCTGTGGAGAGCAGCCCAGCCTTACCAGGTTACTCATCCTACCATTCTTTCAGACCCCAAACGAAGGGGTACAAAGGAGGTGTAGTTTCAATATTTATCAAAGACATACACACCTCCAGGCTGGTCAAACAGTATGACGCACAGGAGACACTTCAAGTGCAGTAAACTGTTGACAAAACACCTATTCAAATCATAGCTAGCTACAGACCCCAACCATGATGCAAGATGCCCACTCTAAATATCTGGACTTAATTGAATCCATCAAGATTCAACCCTCTACCCTGATCCTGGGTGACTTTAACTATTCTAGCCCAAGCATAAATGCCCAGAGATTCCTTGACTTTGTCAATGCCAGTGCATTTGATCAGCTGATCGACACCCCTACGAGAGGTGAAAATATCCTGGACTTGGTACTAAACAACATGAGTAGCCACTGTAGCTCCTATAGAGTCATCTTCCTTGGTAAGATCTGACCATAAAGTGATCATCTTCGAAGTCACCACCTCCCCTGACACCCCCCCCCTTGTCAGAGTCAAACAAAAAAACTTTTCCAAAGCTGACTACAATATCCTGAGAGCAGGTATAAGTAACTTCCCAGCCACTGTCCCTTCAGTAGGAGCTAGAACTAATGTCCAAGTCTACACCAAAAAACTATACGAGCACCTACATAGCTGTATGGACTCAGCAATACCTGACAGGACCAAATCATCTTCCTCAAGGAAGAGTAAACCTGTCAGGTGGACAGCAGCAATAAACAGGCTCTAAAATAAAAGGACCAAGAAGGAGCAGTTGCCAAGTTGGAAACAATTTCTCCTTTGTCTGAACAAGCAAATAAAGTCACTGGTGAAATCCTGTAAGGCTAACTTTGAGTCCAAATTGGCCAAATCCACTAGGGACAATCACAAGGCCTTTTCACATATGTCTGCAGTATGAAAATTACCACCCAAATCTGCTTTGAGCTGGTGGTCAATAACACCGCATACACAAATGTATTAGATATAGCCAACCTACTGGGGTAGAGAGGTTCAGTGAAGGCTTCACCCCCCCCGTCCCCCATCAGTAAACCAGGACATCCCCAGCACCCACCCCCCCTCCCCTCATCACCAGGGAGGAGGTGTTTAATGCCTTCTCAAGGGCAAAAAATACAGTTTTCATGGGACCCGATAACATCAATGGCTGTATTCTACATGAACTCAGGCATGAGCTCTCAGTTTCATTGGGCACCCTATTCAACCAAAGCCTGAGCAACAGCTTCATCCCAGCCAAATGAAGGACAGCTACTGTAGTCCTTGTACACAAAGGTGGAGCATCTACTGACCCAGGCAATTATAGGCCAATCAGCCAAACTAGTCTGATCTGCAAGGCCATGGAATGCATTGTCATGGGCCTTATAAATAAAGACACTGGCAACCTCCAAATGCTTGACCTTACACAGTTTGGTTTTGTCAAAGGGAGATTGTACCTGTTAAACTTGGTTGACTTCTTTGAAACAGTCACCAAAGTCATGGATGAGGGGAAGATGGTGCACACCGCCTACCTTGACCTGGCCAAAGCCTTCAACACTATTCCCCACTCAGGCATAATTGATAAACTCTCCCAGCTAGGCATCAACCTGTATGTTATCAGATGGGTAGGTAACTAGCTCACTAATAGAACCCACTCAGTTAAAATAGGGGAAGCAACCACTAGTAGTATATCCATAATGAACGGTGTACCCCAAGGATCAGTCTTGGGGGCCTCTGCTGTTTGGGGTATACTTTTCTGAGGTGCAAGCCAAAACCAGTGCTCTGTGGCTGACCAAGTTTGCAGATGACTGTAAGCTGGGTGCTGTTTTAAACTCCCCTATTGATGTGAACATCCTCCAAGAGGTCCTTATCCAAACAAATAACTGGTGCCAGAAGAATGGCCTCAAACTGAATGAAAAGAAATGCATAATTATCCCCTTTGGGGAAAATGGAGTCCCCACTAATTATCACATTAATAACAATGTACTAAGAAAGCAATCAGTCGTAAGGGACTTGGACACCCAGTTTGATAGCAACTTGACTTTGGGCCACCATGTTGCCTCCATTGCATGGAAGGCTATCTACATGGCTGACCTTATAAGTAAGGGTATTTCATCCTGGAACAAGGAGGTCATAACATCCCTATACTCCTCCCCCCTTATCAGACCCATTAATGAGTACAATGCCCTATTTAGCATGCATCTTGCCAAGCACATGCAGCAGCTGGAGAGACCACAGACGATCCTGACCAGGAAAATCCAGGGTCACAAACACCTGTCCTATACTGATAGGCTAAAAGCCCTGTCCCTCTACTCAGTCTCATACAGACTGCTCAGGGGTGATCTGTGTCTGGCATACAAGACCATCTCAGACCCAGCGTTGATGGAGTTGCTGTAAATCCGTAAGTCAAACTCCACTCATGCAACCTGCACGCAAGGCCTCAACCTGGTCTGTGACATTAATAGGACTTTTCAGTGGGATAGATTTCTGTCCCAAAGACTCCCCCATCTATGGAAAAGACTCCCTCTCCATGTCACGCATAGTACCTCTCTAGCCCTCTTTAAAAGGAACCTGGACAACTGGATGGGAAACAGAAAATACACCTCTGGGATCCCACCTGTGTCTCTTCTGGACAGGGGAAACAGGTGCTGACTTTGTGGGAACATGGGCAAAAGTCTTGGCTAGGCTTATAAGGGCCTCTTGGTCAATAGGCTAGTATCATCCTGTGAACCTATGAACCTATATCTAAGGGAGATACTATGCCCTAAATCTTACTTACAGCAAAGCAAGTGTAGATGATGATGATGAGTGGATGTTCTTGCTAGGTCCAAGACAAAATACAAAATACACAGTTTCTCTCTGAGAGAGTTCTTAAATTAATATCAAATATTACTGCTGGTTTAGATTAGATGACATCACCTTTTCTCACCTGACTTAAGTTCCCAAGCTAAACCCTCCATTGTAGCATTTGGAATCTCCTTGTGAAAAATACATAGCCTTCAGATGTTTGCAGTTGCTAGAAGACATAAAACAATAAAACACTTACAAAACAATGCAGAAGGTACTCTAGTTCTAGACATCCTCTCACCTTTCTGCATTGAAACTAACTTTTATAACACAATCGTAAAACAATTTAATTTCAACTTATTTTTTTGAAGTTTTGCAAGTTAATGTTGTATGTTCCAATTTCTACTATTGAAACATACATTTTCACAGGTATATAGTGTATATACATTTCTGTTTTTTTCCAGTAAGGTACACTGTGGACACATACTTGAAGCTCAGTACATAACATACAGTTCTGTATAAATCATATCAATAATCACAAATGACATAAAATTATTTACAAAATTCCAAATAGCTGAGCTGGCAATATTTCCCTATATCACATTTCTCCCCCTCCCTCCCAAAAACTCAAGCAAGTTTTTCAAGTAATCCTTGAGAAGCACTGCTTTAGAGGGTTGAGCCTATCTGGGAATACCTTACCCCATTCCCTGTCTTGAGAGCCCATTTGTGTTGGCATTGGTAATCCCACTGCAGTGGTGCACTGTCATATCATATGGTTGCAACCATAGGCTCCACGTTAATAACATGGCATTTTGCTGGCTGGCTCAATGTAGCCATGTTAAGGGATTGTGGTCTGTAACTACAGTGAATTTCCTTCCATACAGATAAGGTTGAAGTTTCTGCAGTGCACACATTATGGCTAGGTATTCCTTTTCTACAACTGCATAGCATTCCCCCCTGGTTTGAAGACTATGACTGAGATATACCACTAGGTACTCTTCCCCCTTTGATGAAACCTGGCTAAGTACAGCCCCCACCCCATGGTTTGAAGCATCCATCTACACAACAAATTATTTGTTGTAATCTGGAATGGCTAACACAGGGGTCCTCCTAAAGCTCCTTTACGCTTCTGGAATGCCTGCTCACATCCTGGGGTTCACAGTACCTTATCTGGCTTGTTTTTCCTCTTCAGGTCTTTGATTGAAGCAGCTATGGTACTATAATTGGGGGCAAATATTCTGTTGTACCTTGCTCTCCCTAAGAATACCCTCACCTGCTTTTTGGTAACAGGGGCAGGCCATGCCTGAATGGCTTACACTTTGTCAGGTTGTGACCTGATCTTACCACTCCCCACTCTATGTCCCAGGTAGGAGACCTCTGCCATACCCACCTGACATTTGCTGGGTTTAATGGTCAACCCTGCCCTCTGTAGCCTGCCTAGCACTTCCCTGACATGCTGAAGGTGCTCTTCCCAGGAATGGCTGTAGATGGCAATATCATCTAGGTAAGCAAGGGTGAAATCTGCTGCTCCTGCTAGGATATGATCTACCAGCCTCTGGAAAGTCACTGGGGCATTTTTCATTCCAAAGGGCATCTTCATGACTTCATACAAGCCGAAAGGAGGCACAAAGGCTGACTTCTCTTTAACAATGGGAGTCAAAGGTACCTGCCAGAAACCCTTGGTAAGATCAACAGTGGTAAGGTACTTAGCACTACCCAGCTGCTCTAGGGCTTCATCTGTTCTAGGCATGGGGTAAGCATCTAACTCTGTGTGACTATTTAATCTCCTGTAGTCCACACAGCACCTGGTGCTGCCATCCTTCTTTGGTACCAGCACCACTGGGAGGCCCAGGGACTGCTGGACTCCAGGATTACCCTTACTTCCAAAATTTCCTGTATCTCCTCCCTTAGCATATGTTTGACTCTCTCAGGCATCCTATAAGGGGCCTGCTTAATAGGCCTTTGGGGTCATGTATCCACATGGTGTTGCACCAGATGGGTGCACCCTGTTTTCCCAGTTAACATGTCCCCAAACTCCTGTAACACTGATCGGATTTCTTGAACATGGGTAGGGTATAGCTTCTGGGACATTGCTACTCCTTCTACTGAGGTGTCAGTCCGAGCCTCACTGAGGAGATCAGTCACCAGATCCCCCTCAGACTCCTCCAGGCATCTATTGCAAATACTGAGCACAAGGGCCTACCTATCATGGCAAGGTTTCATCATGTTAACATGATACAGTTTGTGCCCCTGCCTCCTGCCTAGCAATTATACTATGTAGTTAAAATCACTGAACTTCCTTACTGCTTTGTAGGGTCTCTCCCAAGCTGTCTGCAGCATTTTTTGTCTGACAGAAATGAGAGCTATTACCTGCTGCCCTACTTCATACTTCTAGTTTGAGCACTCCTGTCATACTAGACATTTTTCTGCTGTCGGGCTCCTGCCAGGTTCCCTTGGGCCAAGCCCATGAATTCCCTGAGTCTTGTCCTGAGGTTTAGGACATATGCCACAACAGACTACTTGTGGGATTCACACTCACCCTCCCACTCATCTCAAATCAAATATAGCAATCCCCTCACCCAATGCCCATACAGCAACTCAAAGGGTGAAAAACCTGTGGATTCGCAGGGAACCTCTCTGTAAGCAAACAACAGATGGGGCAAGTATTTGTCCCACTCCATCTTAAACTGGTCTGCAAATGCCCGTAGCATGTACTTGAGTGTAGAGTTTAACCTCTCAACAAGACCATTAGTCTGGGGATGGTAGGGGGTGGTCTTTAGGTGCTTCACCCCATTGTGGTTCTACTGACATGCCAGCAGGTCTGACATGAAATTGGCACCTCTGTCAGTCAGTATTTCTTTTGGGAAACCTACCCTGCTGAAAATCTCTAACAAAGCATTTGCCACCTTTTCTGCTTTAGTGGAGGACAGAGCCACCACTTCAGGGTATCTGGTACCATAGTCTATTACCACTAGGATATACTTTTTCCCTGTGGAACTTGGAGTACTCAGAGGCCCCACAATATCCACAGCTACCCTCTGAAATGGCTCCTCAATCACAGACAAAGGCATCAAAGGAGCATTCACATTCTCTCCTGCCTTGCCTACCTTTTGGCACTGCTCACAGGTCCTGCAGTACCCTGTCACATCTCTGGAAATCCAAGACCAATACAAGTTTTGCATAATACATTTCTTTGTATGTTTTATGCTCATATGACCTGCAAAGGGAATATGATGGGCTTTGGCTAGAAGTGCCAGATGGTAGGCTCTGGGCACTACCAACTGCTGTATTCTGTCACCCTTTACCTCTCCCTCAGGGGTCCACTCTCTATGCAGTAATCCTTTGTCCCAGTATACAGATTCCCCCTTCCCTTGAAAATCAGGTGGCTCACTATCTACCTCTCCCAGGTCTTGTAATGTAAGGTCTGAGAGCTGAGCCGGTCTCAACTGTCTCTCTGTAACCCTTCCCAACTCCCCTTCCAAAAGAAGTCTGGTATTCTCTGACAGTGGTACCTCCCTGTCAGCCTGGGTACTACTACTCACCTCTGCCCTTGCAGTCACTCTGTCCAAGAGAACGTCAGTACTCACAAGCAGCTGTGACTCACCTTCAGTCTCACTGCTACAGTGTAGCTCCCTCCCTGAAATAACCACCTCACCAGTCCTGGCTGCAAGTGTGCGGTCTGTGTAGATATCCTCCAGACTATCAGACCTACACGCTTGTCTCCAAGCCTGACTGCATGTAACTACATGCAAACACGGTACTGCATTTTCAAAATCCTTCCCTATCAGGACATTTGCAGGGATATCCTCAAACACACCTACTTGCTGGCTTCCTTTTCCACCCTCCCAATCAAGGTGAACCCTAGACAAAGGTATTTGGAATGAGGTCCCTCCTAAAGCTCTGACTGGAGTAGGCTGCCCAAGCAAGTACTGCACCTCTGTAACCATTGCAGGCTTCACAATGGTTAGGTCAGAGGCTGTGTCTCTCTCTTAGCAGTGGGCTCTTTCCCATCTACTAAGATGGGATAAAACCTCTTGTGGTAGTTTGGTACCCTTGTTGTCTTGAGACAACTTACTGCTGGCATTTTGTCATTCCCACTTACTGGCTTTCCCACCTTTTGCTCTCCACATTGCCTCCGTGGACATCTATATGCTACATGGCCCCACTGGTTGCATTTAGAACATTTAACCCTTGGTCCCAGATGTGTACCTGGACTAGTGGCTTCCCCTGCTACTTGAAGACACTATGGAGGCAGTCTGGGCTGCCCACCATGGATTCTCTTAGACCCATGAGCAGCACTGAGTGTCCCTTTCCTGTGGAGTGATGCCCTGCTTGCTAGGTAAAGGTCTCCGTTCTTCCCCAACTCATCTGCAGTATTGCATTGTCTATCAGCTAACCAGATTCTCATGTCCTCAGGCAAAGTGCTAAGGGCTTGTTCCCTCTCCAAAAGGTCTGCCAGCCCTTCAAAAATGTTGACCTGACATGTACTCACCCACCTATAAAAATAAGTCCTTAGTTCAGCAACATATTCACACACACTTTCATCTGCCTTGCATCTATGCTCACAAAACTTTTTCCTATAAGCTTCAGGTGTTAACTTAAAGCATTCTAAAAGACAGTTCTTTACAATATTATAACTTAAGCAATCAGTATAAGACAATTTAGAAATAGTCACAACGCAAACAAAACCTAAAACTTGTAAAAACAACAAAAACTGCAGAAATGGACTGGTACAAACAAAGCACGGACTATTTATTAATGTCAGCGCTTTCGGACGAGAAAATACTCAGCCTTCTTCAGACAAGATCAGTTCAACACACAGCTGCCTGTATATATAGGCTCAAACGGAAAACAAATTAGAATGCAATTCCCATTAAAAAACTAACTAGTAAGTGGGACTAGTTAGTTTTTATCTATTTAGGTAAATATATATATACATTTTTAAGAATAGTAAGTTTATCTTAATTTAAGAATTAATGGGAAATTAACAGTATTGTTAGGAGAAATGTGAAATAATTGATTAGGATATTTGTGATTTGTGTTACTTGTTTTTAATAAGAATGTTTTAGTGAAGGATTTTAATTGGTTTTGAAAAACTTGACTGGTTAATTAATTAATTGCATTCTAATTTGTTTTCCGTTTGAGCCTATATATATATAGCAGTGTGTGTGACTGAACTTCTGAAGAAGAAGAAGGTGGTTTTCTGTTTTCAAAGCACTCACATTAATAAATAGTCTGTGCCTTGTTTGTACCAGTCCATTTCTTCATTTTTTGTTGTTTTTACAATTTAGAAATAGTAGTTACAGCTTTAACATGGAGTATGGGGATCAGGAACCATACCCAGAGCCCTTGGTCAACATTATACTGTTTACATACCCTCTCAAACATATGAACAAAACTATCAAAAGTATCCCCCTCTGTAAAATGTGGAAGAAATTTACTGACATTTGTTGCTTCTGGGGTTTAGTTACTCCCTTCCCCATTACCTGTATGACTCTGGTGAAGAGTTAGCATCTCCTTTTCATGTTACCTCTGCCTCTCCTTCTACTCCGCATTTAGACATTGCAGTTCCTCATCTTCCTCAGCTTCTAGACATCTCAGTCTCTCTGCTGGTTCTACTTCCAAATGCTTGGCCTCCATCTCAAGTCTCTTTAACTCCAGACAGATTTTTATATCCTCTGTGGAATGGTTGAGCTGTCCAGTTTCTAAGAGTTGTACTTCTTCAAGGCCAGCCTGGTTGTCCTCCTGATCACTGGTCTACAATGCAGCTGTGCCCAAAGCTACAATCATGTCTGCTTTAGTCAGGCTGGCATGCACCTGTCCTTTAGCCTGGCACATCTCAGCTAAATGGCTCTTTGTCAGTTTGCCATACTCCTCTACTAACAAGCTTGCCTGCTCTTTCTGACTAACTAAGCTAACAATAAAAATAAAACAACTGTGATGTGAAACTTGGCTGATTGAGAGTACAAACATCTTCAGTGACCACTGTGTTCAGGCTACAGGAATTCAATATCCACACCACTGCAAGCCAATTAATATGTGATGTGGCTATCTCACTACTGTCAACCAATTAATATGTGATGCAGATATCCCACCACTGTCTACCAGTTACAATTAATATGTGACAACCCTGCCCTGGCCCAGTAATCATGAAGCCTTAATCCTCCTCACTGGCAACAGCTAGGGGGCATACACACTGGGAGGATGACAAGTACACACACACAGTAAAGTGCATTTTCCCTTAAGAGCACACAGAGATCACAGTCAGTCTGGGGCTGGTTTCTCCCTCTTTGTCCATATCCCCAATAAGACTCCCCACTGGCACAGCTATAGGGTTAAGATCTTAGCTGGGGGCCAAGTCATGACCTCCATCATCCTCTCTGTCCAACCAGTACTTCGTGCCCCTGCCCAAATAGCTGACACACACACACTCTTTGAGGTTTGATTTATATACAAATACATGCACACACACACACATGGGGAAGGTTGGCACGGGTTTACTAGCTATGCCCCCTTCTGCCCAGACTATAAGGTAGTTTCCACTCCCACTAGCCCTTACTTATCATCTACTATAAGGCCCTTACAAAGGGTGTCCAATCAAACTGTGTAATGTTACTATTAATCCAAATGGTAGTCTGACCAAGACTTGCAAGGCTATTTAGGCGTGGCCTATACAATGTCAACAAATACATATGCAAGTACTTTAAGAGCTTAAATATGTCTCACAAATAGCAGCCACAATGACAGGTTTAAGTATATTTTAATAATAAATAATAAAAGAACAAGATAATACTCAGTAACTCAACACAGTAACTTCAGAGTTCAAAATCACAGGGAATATTTTAAAATAACATTGCAGGAGAGTCTCATAAAAATACAGAAAACCTCTAAACTAATCTTTACTATATTCCTATCTATATCTAAGAGAGATACTATACCCCAAATCTCCAACTACCTTCCAGGTCTTCAGTCTAGCCCCCTGTTTTACTGAGGATGACTTTGCAATCATTGATTGTACACCAGAGACCTTTCCTTACAGGAGAAAGTCAACCTGAGTTGCATGTTGGGGACTCTTGGGTGTGATCTTGTGCCTGTCTCTTTTGCTGAACCATGTGTTGACTATCATGAAGCTATTTGATAGACAGAAAACTTCTAAACTAATCTTTACTATATTCCTATCTATATCTAAGAGAGATACTTATAATACTTTATTTATGTATTGATTCATTTATTCATAAATTAATTAATTAATTTATTTAGTTATGCATTTATTTAACATTTGTTGATCAGGAAAGTCCAACTAGGACAGAGCCTATTTTCAGCGGAGGCCCTGGGAGAAATGCCCCTGCTGCCCCACCCATGTACACCCAGGCAGTCTTCATATCCTTTTCTGTCAGTCTTCATATTTGCATCTAGGCCCCCCATTATCAACACCAACGCATGCTGCCCTGCTTTATTTAATAGATCCTGCAACTATTGTCTGAATACATTATTTTCCTTGCTATCACAACCTTGATGTGTGGCATAGTTTGAGATTTTGAATAGTGCCTTATCTTTAATTTGGAGTCTGATTGTCGTGACTCTGTCACCAGTTCTGATGACATCCCTTACTCTCATCTGAGGCTGCTCTCTCATCACAATTCCCACATCATTCTAGTCTGTTGTCCTCCTTAGTAGTAGACTCTAGATCTCAAGTCAAGTGTCTTTGCTGCAAATCTCCTCATCTCATCTCCAAGATACATAGGATGTCCAGCCTACTCTTTTCCATCATGTCATCCACTTCCAAGCTACATCCTGTCAATGAACCTACATTGAGTGTAGTGATAATTAGCTCATGTTTGGCAGGTTGATTGGTTCTATGTCCAGCTTTCACTCTGCCAGGTTACTCTAAATAGGCAAATGGACATCTGGCTACCAGTAGCTTACTGACTCAGGGCTGCTGAATTTTATAGTGGGAGCACACTGGCACACATACCCATTCCATCACTGGCATAGGTCCCTAATGTTGGTTGGAGTATGCAGGGTTCTCAACTCACCTATTACCAGAAAATACCCATTCTCATTTTTGGTGACATTAGTAAACATAACAGAATCCCCTAGAACCAATTTTATACCATCAAGTGGCCAGCCTTGACATGATGCACAGTCTATGATCCATGTTCTCCTATCTTGAGAAAATGGCACACTACAGTTGATTCCCAAAGTGGTTGGTCTATACAACTGTACACCCATAGGCAGCATGTAGCATCTGTGTTTCTGCCCACAACTCCATTCTTGGGGGAGTTTGAGGTGGAAATACTTTCCATATTTTTAGGAGGTGGGATAAACTCCACAGAGACACAGTGAGAACATGCAAACTCCATACATTGAACAGAGGTCAGGACCAAACCTTGTACCTTGTGCATGGGATGCAAAAACCTTAACCATTATGCCAACTAGTACTTTACAGCCTCCCCAAGGAAATCCTGTTCAGCATATACTTCTCAGAGGTACAGACAGGCACAGGAGGACTTTGGCTGACCAAGTTCACAGACGACTGCAAACTAGAGGCTGTAATTGACTCACCGGCTGACACAGACATCCTCCAAAACGGTCTCACTGAGATGGATACCTGGTGTCAAAATCATGGCCTCAAGCTAAATGCCAAAAAGAGTATAGTTATTCTCTTTGGAAATAACAAAGTACCCACAAACTACCACATAGGTGGTAGTCCCCTAAATACGGAAAACGTAATAAGGGATCTGGGGATCTAAGTAGATAGTAATCTCTCCTTTGATAATCACATTGCCAAAGTGGTAAGAAAATCCTTCTATGTGGCCCACCTAATCACAAAAGGGTTTGCATCCAGATCAAAAGAGGTCATTGTGCCCCTCTACTCATCACTCATCAGACCCATCATAGAGTACAATGTCCCATTTGGGATGTACCTTACAAGACACCTGCAACAGCTGGAAAGACCACAGAAGTACCTCACCAAGGTGGATCACTGGCCTCAAACAGATGCCCTATGCAACTCGACTGAAGAAACTCCAGCTGTACTCGGTTACATACTGCTTGCTCAGAGGTCATCTCTGCCTGACATATAAGGCCATGTCCAACCCAGAATTGATGGACATGCTCCACCTAAAGAAAACCTTATCCCCTTGAGCCACATGCTCTAGGGATTTAAACATCATCACAACAATAAATAGGATGTGCTGGAGGGATAGATTCCTGACCCAGAGACTTCCCATGCTTTGGAAGAAGATTCCAATCTACATTAGGCAGAGCTCCTTGCTAGCACTCTTCAAGAGAAACCTTGACGAGTGGATGGGAAACAGAAAGTTTACCCCTGGGATTACTTCAGTGGCTCTGCTGGACAGAGGCACAGGGAACTAATCTAAGGGGGCAGAGAAAGCCAACACATTCTGGTTAGACTTATAAATGCCTTCGGGCAGATAGCCTAGTACCTACCTATGAACCTATGAACCTAGTCAAGGAGTCAAAGGCCTTGTTTTATATATTTCACTGTAAATAGCCTAATGACCCCACAACCTGCACCTAATTCGCTCATTCATTTTAAGGGTACAGGGGACAGGTATTCATTGGCTAGGCAAGATCCCTTTAGGCCATTTATTCCTGAAATGGAATCCCAGTCGACCTTCCATTTCTAGGTAAGAGTTGGACTGCTGGGAGCAGGACAGCTTGCTATAGGATGATCTACCATCTTGCCCTGGGATCATATGCCTCCTTCTCAAAAGTAATTCCAAACAAAGCTATTTATGTCATCTGAGGAAAAGAATGCCTCACATGGCAAGCTCCCCTTGGCTTACCTAATGCACTAGGGCAACATGGTCTCAGTTCTCTTGGACCACACTGGCTATAATACCTTGTGCTCCCACTAGATGTTATCCCATGGTGTGTGCGAGAACTGTTTTCTTCCCTCTAGGGTGGTCAAACCACCATGAGCCACTCATTTCCATCCTCCACAGCCAGACTGTACAAACACTCATGTTGGCAACTGAACTTGTGTTACATTATCACTCTATGCCATGGAGCTGGCTATGTCAGAGACATTACTAAAAAAACTATAAACAAGGTAGCCATACCAGTAACACACTCTTGATTCAATCTTTGGATGCTGGTGAATAAACACAATAAATCTGTGTCTTCTTTGTAGGCCCTTTTTGTCTACATAGGATAACCCCCTGCAAAGTCTTCTGAGTTAGTTTTGCCATTACTTTTTCTAACTGCCTTTCTAGAAACTGAAAAAAAATCAGTAAAGAGGCATGTCTATAGCCTACCAGAAATGAGGGCTCTTTGCCACCCTTGGGGAAAGCCACAGTGTTTTCACACACACACACACATACACACACACACACACACACACACACACACACACACACACACACACACACGATTTCCCAGCACAGTGCAGTACCTCTTAGTGGTACAGTACTGTGGTGCTGCCTCTGAATCAGAAATGTTTGCCAAGAGACTTAACCTCATAGTAACCTTTCTGAATTAGGCCAAAAATGTCATGTGATACTACACAATTCATAAATACCACACTTACTCCATGACAGCAAACAAAATGTATACTGGAATACATTTGCAAATGATTATTATAATATGGATAATCTATGTTATTATTTACTTAACAGTTGTTAACCAGGAAAGTCTGACTTGGAATGAGCCAATTTTCAGGAGATGCCCAGGGAGAAATGCTCCAGACACATGTCTTTATAATGTGGGAGGAAACCAGAGTACCCAGAGGAAACCCAGACAAATGCAGGGAGGACATGCAGACAGTAAATAAATAATTTATAGCTGAAATGGAAAAATAAAACAAATGCAATGCATTATTGGAAAATATTACAACAAAAAAGTTATTAATGCATTAAGAATATTTGTGAGCATATATAAATGTGATGTATATTTGTGAGAGTATATATGAATGTGATGAATGTATATGTGTGTGTGTGTGTGTGTGTGTGTGTGTGTGTGTGTGTGTGTGTCTATGTTTGTGTGTCTGTTTTATGCATATATGTGTGTGGGTATGTGTCTCTCTCTCTATATCTATATATATATATCTATATATATATATATATATTTATATATAGATATATATATATATATATATATATATCTATATATATATATATCTATATATATATATACATACATACAGATATATATAGATATAGATATCTAGACAGAAAGAGAGAGAGGTACATGCATATATTAAATCAGACAGGCTATGTTATGTACAACAAAATAGTATAAGATTCCAAAGTGTATATATAGAGTATATTTCAGAGTATTTATTATAACTGTAATTGCCTTAATATTGCTACAACTCAGTGCACTAGGTTGCACTGCATCTGAAGTGTTTGTGTGTTTTAGCTGCTTTTCTGTATATATAGACTTCTCTGTTTCTTTAACTAAATAAGCTCTGCAAAGTTGTTTTATTGCATTCCTGCCTGTATTTCTGAGTTTTTTGCACTTTTAAAGTTTGTTTTTGCTTAGTTTAACTGGTAGGCTACACACTCAAGTGTGCTAGCCGAATTAAAGCATTTACTGTGTTTCTGTACCTAATTTCTGCTACTTTGTAAAAAAAATAAATAAATAAATAAAAATAAAAAATCCTTTACTGAACTAGAATAGTCCAGTCTTCAGGTATTGCTGATCTCTGGGCTGTGTCATAGTTCCTGTGTTGCCCATATCCTTATTTGGATAGGAGGAAGCTTCTTTGTTCACCAGTGAGAGTGGGGATCTCTGAGCAGCCTATCTGTCCCTTGAGGAGTGGTTCCAGCCCAGTGACTTGTAGCTTATTGGCCGTTTTGGGCCATTTCCTATCTCTTTCTAACCCCCTGCTTTAAAGCCAGCTTTAGCTCGCTTTTGCACTTGTAATTTAAAGTTTGTCCTGTTTGTTACATTTACCTGTTGATGCCACACACTCAAGTGTGCTAGCCTGTGTTACATATTTATTGCATTTTCCTGCTGTTTGTTGCAAAAAAAGAAAAAAAAAATTATCCTTGTTTCCCATCTTTTCTGACCTAGAGTAGTCCAAATACAGGCTTTGCTGTATTCTGGACTTTTGGAAAGTTCCTGTGTTGCCCATTTCCTTTCTTGGATAAAGGGAGGCTTCTTTGTTCACCAGTGGCAGTGGGGAGCTTAGAGCAACCTATCTATCACTGGAGGAGTGTTCCCAGCACAAGAATCTGGTAGTCTATTGGCCGTTTTGGGCCAATTTCTAGCTCTTTCAAGTCCCCCTGTATAAAACCCGCTTTGGCGCGGTTTTGCGCTTGTTACTACTCAGCCAAGCTCCTCGTGGTCCTGCAGAGTGGTGCTAGCAGCAGAGAGGCTAAAAGAGCAACTGCTAACCTGATAAAAGTGTTTTTCCTGCTACTACCAGGGCGACTGTCCAATCTAGCTAAACTGCAAGCATTTCTGCTTCTTGAACTGTTTCAAACTGTTTAAAGTTGTTTTTGCACTTGCACTTTTAAAGTTTGTCCTGTTTGTTGCATTTACCTGTTGAAGCTACACACTCAAGTGCGCTAGCCTGTGTTATATATTTATTGCATTTTCCTGCTGTTTGTTGCAAAAAAAGAAAAAAAAATTATCCTTGTTTCCCGTCTTTCCTGACCTAGTGTAGTCCAAATACAGGCTTTGCTAAATTCTGGACTTTTGGAAAGTTCCTGTGTTGCCCATTTCCTTTCTTGGATAAAGGAAGGCTTCTTTGTTCACCAGTGGCAGTGGGGAGCTTGGAGCAGCCAATCTATCCCTGGAGGGGTGTTCCCAGCACAAGAATTTGGTAGTCTATTGGCAGTTTTGGGCCAATTTCTAGCTCTTTCAAGTCCCCCTGTATAAAACCCACTTTAACGCAGCTTTGCACGATTTTGCACATAGCGTAGCATCGGGCAGCACCGCTTAATTGGGTTTAAACCATTCTCGGCTCCACAAAGTCTGCTGTTCACTTTTTCCCTTAGAACTGATCTAGTTCTCATAATAAACTCCCTATTCCTACTCTAAAGCCTGACACTTGCTCACTAAAGCAATTATATAAGTCAGCACTAAAAAATTAAAAGCACTACACCCTCACAAACTCCCCTTGAGTACCTTGTTCCCCATTGGCCCTTTTTTTCAATTATAAAGGAAATCCCAATACTATTCTAGCATGTCCAAAGGTCAGTTGTCAATCTCCTCTCCGGTCTAGCTGGTGAATCTGGGAATCTTGAGGCAATGTTACAACTGCCTCATGTACACAGACAACCCTCTCCTCCTCCCAACAAATTCCAACACATGTGAGAGATGCAACCATATAGCCAAACTGGAGGCTAAGCTCTCTCAACTCAGTACTGGCGTAACCAGTCAGGAGGAGAAGGAAACCGCACTCACTACAATTCCAGTCTCACATAGACCTACCACGACAGCAAACCAAACACATAAACACACAAAAACATACTTGGAGGCTCTAAATAAAAATCTGCCTAAGCAGCAGAGACCTCCAAAGCAGACACCCAAGCAACCGCTACCCCAAAACAAAACAAGTGCAACACATAGCTCACAAAGCCAGTATGCCAAACAGTCACAGCCCTTAAGGCTAAACAACACACCTGATACACTTGTAATAGGTGACTCTATTGTCAGGCACACTGACGTCCCGCTCACCAGGCTGAACAAGGAGAAGGTCACAGTGAGCTGCCTCTCAGGTGCTAGGATCTGCCACATAACACAAGCACTCAGGTCACTCCAAGGCAAGTACAAATATGACTCAGTCATTGTCCATGCTGGTGTGAATGACCTGAGACGTACCTCCCTGGACTACATGAAAAGAGACATAGAGTAGCTCTCTGAGCATGTAGCCCAGGCCGGTATGACCCTGACCTTGAGTAGCATCTTACCCTCACCAAGAATGATGCCACAATATGAAGACAAGATGATCAATTTCAACAATTGGCTTAAGTATTGGCATCATTCAAAGGGGATCCAATGCCCGTCAGCCTGGGATGACATGATCGACAAGCCACGATGCTTCGCTAGGGACGCCTTGCACCTGTCACCCCTGGGCTTTCGGATATTGGCAAAGGCTCTTGCCACCCCCATAGTGCCTTTTTTAGGCAAGGCTCAAAAGACAAACCAACCTCCATAGGTATCACAAGGGATAAGAAATTAAGAGTAATGCTACTCAACGCCAGAAGTCTAACCCTCAAGATGCACACACTCGAAACTCTCTTTAGCATGGAGAACATCGATATCTGTGCAGTAACAGAAACCTGGTTCAAGGCTCCCGAGAGCACCCCAGCACTACCAGGTTATACCTCATCCCATGCTTTTCAGCCCCAAAACTTGGACTGAACCACAAAAGGAGGGGGAGTATCAATATTCGTCAAAGATACCCACACCTCCAGATTGGTGGCACAGCACGAAGCATCAGACACTATCAATGTGCAACTAACAGTGGGTAAAACTGCCTTCCAGTTTATAGCCTGCGACAGACCACCCTCCCAAACTCAGGAACCCCACTCAGCCTTCCTGAGAACACTGAATAATATGAAGGACTCTCCAAACACTATTATATTGGGCGACATCAACTACCCAAACATAGACTGGGAGAAATACTCTAGCTCCAACACCCTAGCCCAAAGGTTCCTAGAATTTATAAACTCAAATGCTATGAAACAACTTGTTACCACTCCCACAAGAGGGGAAAACATACTGGACCTGATCATCACCAACATGGGGACTCTATGCTCCAGACCAGAAGTGTATCCCTCACTGGTAAGATCAGACCATAAACTAATCTCACTGGATATTCACATCCTGAACCCATCCCCTGCCCAGAAAACCACAGTGAAAAACTTCTCTAAAGCAAATTTCACACTCCTCAAAACTGAGGTGGAATCCTTCAAAGCCCCCGGGCCTGTGGAAAATATGACCCAGACTGCAGAATCCTTTATAAACGCATTCTATGAACACCTTCAGGTATGCATGGATCATGCAATCCCAAATAAAACCAAGACCCAATCCTCCAAAGCCAAACGTCCTGTCTGGTGGACCCCAGCCATAAACAAACTATGCAATAGAAGGAGGAAGCTACTACATGATAGAGCAAAATCCCAAAAAGGGAAGGCATCTCTGATCAGTATTAGCAAAAAACTATGGGCACTCATAAAATCGTCTAAGGCCAGCTTAGAGAGAAAAATTGCACAGGACACTAAGGATAATCACAAGGCTTTCTTTAGTTATGTTAGGAACCTGGGTGGGAATTCCCAGATATGCTCAGAATTAGTCCAAAATGACAAAAAATACACCAAACCCACAGACATTGCCAACATCCTAGCTGACAGGTTCAGCGCAAACATCTCCCCCCCTCCCCACCAAAAGGGCAAATATCTATCCCAGCAGAGTGCTTCCCCCCTGACATCTCAGATGCTCAGGTAAGAGCTGCCCTCTCCAAAGCTAAAAACACAGCATCAATGGGACCAGACAGTGTCCCGGGCTGTGTCCTACATGAACTCCAAGAAGAGCTAAACCCAAACATAAAACTACTGTTCAATCTCAGCCTTACTACAGGATATGTACCCAAAGAGTGGCGTACAGCAACAGTGGTCCCTCTCCACAAAGGTTGTGCCTCAATGGATCCTGGAAACTATTGCCCCATAAGCCTGACTAGCTTGGTCTGCAAAGCTATGGAAAGGATCATCATGGACCTCATAAATAAAGATATTGGGGACCTACAGACACTGGATCCTACCCAGTTCGGCTTTGTTAAGGGCAGATCCTGCCTCTTAAACCTGGTCAATTTCTTTGAAACAGTCACCAAGGCCACTGACGAGGGGAAGGTTGTCCACACAGCCTACCTGGATCTCACAAAAGCCTTTGATGCAATACCCCACTCAGGCATTATAGATAAGCTCACCAGCTTAAATATAAACCCTTATGTCACTAGATGGGTTGCAAACTGGCTCAAGGACAGAACCCACATGGTTAGAATTGCTGGAGCCATGTCAGACTCCAAACCAGTTACAAGTGGCATCCCACAAGGCTCAGTCCTGGGACCTCTCTTGTTTGTTATATATTTCTCGGAGGTACAGGCCAACATGGAAGGACTGTGGCTGACCAAGTTCGCAGATGACTGCAAACTGGGTGCCATAATCGACTCTCCAGCCTACACAAGCATCCTCCAAAAGGGCCTCATAGAAACAGACAACTGGTGCCAGAGCCATGGCCTCAAGCTAAACACCAAAAAGTGTATAGTCATCCCCTTTGGCAAAAACAAAGTGCCCACAAATTACCACATAGGTAGTAATCCATTAAGTATGGAAGAAGTAATTAGGGACCTGGGGACCCAAGTTGATAGCAATCTCTCATTCGACAACCATGTGGCCAAAGTGGTTAGAAAAACATTTTATATAGCCCACCTAATCATGAAGGGATACATATCTAGATCAGGGGAGGTCATCGTGCCTCTTTACTCATCCCTCATCAGGCCCATAATTGAGTACAATGCCCCTTTTGGGATGTACCTTACCAGACACCTGAAGCAACTGGAAAGACCCCAAAAGTACCTCACCAAGAGGATCAAAGGGCTCAAATAGATGCCATATGCTGCCTGGTTAAAGAAACTCCAGCTCTACTCAGTGGCATACCACCTGCTCAGAGGCGATCTGTGCCTGATGTAAAAAGCCATGTCCAACCCAGAATTAATGGACATGCTGCACCTCAGAAAATCCAAATCCCATCGAGCTATGCGCTCGAGAGGCTTGAACCTCAGCTCTGAAATAAATAGGACATGCTGGAGGGACAGATTCATAACCCTGAGGCTCCCTTCACTCTGGAATAAATTCCCAGTCCAGGTTAGGCAGATTCCCTCACTGACTCTCTTCAAGAGGAATCTTGATGAGTGGATGGGAGATCGTAGGTTTACCCCGGGTATCACTTCTGTGTCACTGTTAGACAGAGGCACAGTATACTAACCTCGAAAAAGGGCATAGCATAATTAATTTAAAATGGGTGGCAAAATGCCCTAGGGCAGATAGCCTAGTATGAACCTATGAACCTATGTATCAGCCTTAAATATTATGCAATGTAGAACTACTGGAAACAACTAGCAAACCATAAAGAGGAACAAACAAACTGGAGTCATCTGAAGGCTTTTTAGCTGAGGTACCAGAACACTTTAAAACTTTGCAGTTCTACAGCTCCATTTGTTTGTTCCTCCATGTCATGCATTGTACTTTGGCATCTTATACTATTTTATAGCACATAATATAATCCTGTGTTAATCTTAAATGTCTCTCTGCACATATTTAACCTGCCCAATTTTACATATGCACCTATCTTTATCTCTGCATGTATTTAAGTATGTAAATATGTGTATATAAACAAACACCTTACGCATGCACACTCACACACACACACACATATATATATATATATATATATATATATATATATATATATATATATATATATATATATATATATATATATATATATATATATATATATATATATATATATATATATATATATATATATATATATATATATATATATATATACACATATATATACATATATATATATATATATATATATATATATATATATATATATATATATATATATGGGTCTACTGTATAAGTTCGAAAATATGCTTCTTAGGATAGCCTGTCGTTCACTGTGGTGCGGTAGTCACGGACCTTAGGGTTAGGGCATGGGTCATGGTAAGGGGATAGCCCTACTAGCTATCCCCTTACCATGACCCGTGCCTGAACCATAACGTCTGTGACTACCATACCACAGTGGAGGGCATAGCATGTTTTTCTACTGTCCTCCACTGTAGTGCGATCCATTTGTAGAAGCTGAGTTCACGAAACTGCACTTTTGAATAAGTGCACGTTCGCATAACTGAGCGGTCTAATGCTCTTTTTCGAATATGTGGTATTCGGTGAAAAGTAGTAGACCCATATAAATATATATATATATATATATATATATATATATATATATATATATAGATATATATATAGATATATATATATATATATACACACACACACACACACACATATAGAACTCAAACAGTTCCAAGCACTACAACAGTGTGGCTCAAAGACTGATGCACAGCAAGTCTAATACCACATGCAGCTGTGCAATGTGCAGTATAATGAGCATAGAAGTGCTGCATTGCATTTATCATACATAGTGCATCATAAAGCAGGTTAATGACATGTTGTACAATAGTTACAGAGACACCATCACTAGCGGATCATAGCAGTAGCTACTTATACACAGCTGTCGGCACCAGGCCAGAGATGCAGATAACCATAACTGCACCGATGCTGACCCTATTTGCTATGTATTGCATTCACTACAAAGTTGCCATTGGAAGCATACTGCATGGGCGTTACCTCACAGGACCAGCTGTGCAAAATGTGCAATGACACTGTGGCTCATAGTTCCATGACCAAATAGTCACACTGTAAAGAAAGATCATGGTCTTGTAAGAAATGGGACAGATACCCATTCCTAGAAGTCAATGGGTAATGCCATTTGCATTGTCTGGCATCAATAACAATGCAACTATACTTAAAATGTAAACTAAAAACAGTAACAAATAGTATTCTTAAAGAACTTCCTTCCTCTTGGTGTCTTAGTATTAGTCTTCTGGGGAGTATAAAATATGTACAAAAACATCACAAAAATAGAATTAGTCAATAAACAATTATCAATTAAAAATAGTTAAAAACAGTTAAGAAGCAATCATCAAGAGTGGAACAACTAAAGAGAATACTTCTAATTGCTCTCTTGGTTAGGACCTTATGGTTTTAAAGTACTATACATTAACATGACATACCTTATTTGTGTGGTAATAATGGATGCAACTGTTTACCACCTCTAATGCACCATGAAAAAAGTTCCTTAACAGTAGCCCTAAAGATGCACCAGTAAATTATATGGAGAAGTTGTGAGCTGATCATGATTTCAATTACTTAAATTTCCATTTATCCATGTTAACAACAAAGTGCTGTTTGATGTAATAACCTATAACATTCTCTGTGTATTGTTAACAATAATTTTAAAATGATCAGTACAACATAATTCATACTACCTGTGTATACAGCAGGCCTAGTTTATAACTAGAGAAAAAGGTGATACAGCATATGTGACATATAACTATAAATATACTAGTGTGTGTTACACCAGGACGTTGGATGTCAAATGGTGCAATCCTTTATAAACACAGTAAGAATGAAGACCTTGTGGTAGCTGAAAGCACATCCTCAGACTTTTATGTTTTTTATTGAGTATATGAGGTCAAACTGGGATCAACATCACTAACTACAAAAGATAATATACGTCAGCTTTGATGAACAGTCATTTGTGTTGTGCTGATATGCTGCCTCTGATACTGCAGCTGCATGAGGGTCTGTGAAGATGAAACCTGGGTAACATTAATGCTCAGTGTGACATCCCCATGCTGGGCCAGTAATCAAGGAGCTTGAATCCTTACCACTGACACTGTAAAGGGATGTGCACTTGGAATAAAAATGGATACACCCAGTATTTCCAGATGCAGACCTCTCTGCATCAAGCACAATTTCCCTTAAGAGCACACAGGGTGCACACTTAGCCTGAGATCTGTGTGTCTCTATCTGCCTCTCCCCAGGGGCCCAATATGGCTCCCCACTAGCACTGTGAAACCAGTGCTTCATGTCCCTGCCCCAAGTAGCTGACACACACACTCTTTGAGATTTAATTTTCACACACACGCACACACACACACACACACACACACACACACACACACACACACACACACACACACACACACACACACACACACACACACACACACACACACACACACACACACCTGGGAAAGGCTGGCACAGATTACCCACTCTACCAAGTTTACCCATACCATTAGGTAGATTCACTGCCACCAGTCAGTTACTATAAGGCTTTTAAAAGGGTATCCAATTATACTGAATGAAGTTAATATTAATACAAATGGTAATTTTGATCAAACAGCAAGGCTTTCAGGAGTGGCCAGAGTTATCACCAAATAAAAATGTGCAAATACTCTCAAAGCTTAAATATTTTCTAAAAAGGACTAGCCACAATGAAAAGTTTAAGTACATTTAATAATAAATAATAAAAGAACAGGAAAATACTAAATATATATTTTCAGTAAACCATACAGTTCAGATCACAGGAAATATTGAAAATAACACAGATGGACAGACTCTTACAAATAAAGAAAAACAATCTCTAAATTAAGCTTTACTATATTCCTGACTGAATCTAAGAGAATTACTATTCCCTAATAACTTACTTGATAGAGAAAGGCACAATGAAATACATGAGGAGTCTTTCTAGTCAGGTTCTCCAAAACAGAATACACAATACTCAGACATTACTCCCTGTAAAATATAATATCCAAGAATAACCTCCTCTGGGCACCTGACTCTAGGTTCTCACAGTATCCCACTTTGAAGCTGAGATTAGAATTTAGAACAGATGGCTACAATGCACATCTAAATGCTTATAGCAGTACCTGGGATTCCTCTCTTTTTACTGAGCTAATGAACAAAGACTTCCTCCAGACCCACCATCTTCGGTCCTATTCATCACTGTGGGGGTGACATTTTAATGGTTTAACAGCTCATTTACATTTCCCTTATTTTTCTTAAAGTAAGCTAGCTGGTTAACCTCAGCTGTCCCAGTATCCTGTCTTAGAACATATACATTTAATTCAGTTACAGTAATACATGTATATTTATTTTCATTCCAGCAGAGTGCACTGTTGATACAGTTTAACACAAGCAAACCTCAAAAATACATTTTCAGCACAAGCATCTGTACAAATCAGTTTGATATAGAAATGACATATAATTATTTACAAAATTCCAGCTAGCTGTGCAGGCACAAGTCATACATCCACTACCCTACTTCTCCTGGCATGGCTAGCAGTACCTCCTGTGACACTTGTGCCCTGGCCCAGCAATCAAGGAGCCTCAATCCTCACCACTAACACCAGTGAGGGGCTTCTCATATAGGTGGAAAGGATAACACATACGCACAGTAAAGTGCAATTTCCCTTAAGAGCACACAGAGATCACAGTCAGTTTGGGGCTGGTCACTCCCTTGCTCTCCAAGTCCCCCCCCCCTACTGACACAGCTATAGGATCCATATCTCAGCCTCGTGGGCAAGCTAAAACCTCCAGCACCCTCTCTGTCCAACCAGTGCTTCATGTCCCTGCCCAAGTAGCTCACACACACACACACACACACACACACACACACACACACACACACACACACACACACACACACACACACACACACACACACACACACACACACACACACACACACATACACACTTTGAGAAGAGTTTATACAACCACACAGACACTCCTGGGGAAGGCTGGCACAGCTTCTCCAGCTGTGCCCCTTTTTCCCAGACTATATGGTAGTACCAGCTGCCACCACCCACTAATATTTATCAGCTACTCAAAGGCCCTTAAAATGGTGTCCAATTATTACTGTGCAATATTATTATCCAATTGGTAGTATAGCCCAGGGCTAAAGCTATTGAAGTGGCTTTGTACAATTTTACCAAGGCATGCAAGTACTCTAAAGAGCTTAAAGTATCTCTACAAAAACAGCCACAATTGAAAGAGTTTAAAATATTTAATAAAAAATTGTCAAAATACCAGACAATACTTTTACTACACAGTGCTAGTCAAGAGTAAAGAGATCACAGAGAAATACTTACATTTATTCAGTAGTGCAGTTCTGACATCACAGAAAAACACTTAGTCTAATCTTTCTAGTTTCTAGCTATTTCTAAGAGAAAACACAAGTCTAAGATTAACTTTCATATAGAGCAAGACAGTACTGATGAGTTGGATGGTCAAGACAAAAATGCTTAATGCTCTCTGATTCTCTCTGTTTTGAAAATCACATTCCTGGTTTACATTACATCATTCTTCACACTTCCCTAGGTTCCCAGGCCAACAGAAACTACATTTACATTCTTCACCTCTGGGCAGAAACCAGAGCAATAAAGGACATTTATGCATGCAAATTCTGGCCATTAACTCTGGCCTTTAAACAATAGGCAGGATGTCCCACTCTAGACTCATTGACTCCGAGTCCTAACATCAAATGATCACAACATGCTTTACTTGGTCAGTAGAGTGCACTATTGTTACATTTTTTTCCAGTTCCACATGTAACACTATTTTTACCATTTAAGACAACAAGCCTGGTTTACATTAATATTTACAGATGACAGAATTATCTCCAAAATTCTATCTGGCTAAGCTGGCAGCCTTCATCTATCTTCACCCAATCTTTCACCTCCTATCATCACACTCAGCACTACAACAACCTAGGTTACAGAAGGCATCTGTGTGAACATGGCATGCCTGAAACAGACAGATGGAATGTAAGTGTGCCCATTGTCTTTCCTGTGCTGCCCATTAAGAGGTCCATTTCATCTAGTGAGGTCCAACACTGATATTAATCCTGTTTGTACCGTGTGTTCTGAGAATGTACAGTAATATACATTAGACAATATATGCAAAACTGGCCAAGAGAAGTATGTTTTTTTAGACTTGAACAGACACATCTGCCTGCTGTAATGCACCAACATACAGCTAATCCTCAGTGCCACTTTATTAACACTCAGGAATTTAGGTAATCAGCACAGCCTTATATATAGTGAAAGTCAATGCACTTTGTGGCCCTATCTGGTCACTTTGCTTCTAAGGTTTCATTGTCTTTCCACTTAGTATAGTCCACAACACTGCTTACTCTTCTAGTACATTCCAAAGTTAATCAGTCATAGCCATAGTAACTTCAGTTTACTTACAACATTGCTTCTGAATCTGAGCATTCCTGGTTATCACTAGTATCAGATCTACATGGACTGCATAAAAAACACAGTATCACCTAATTTTCTTCAGTTGTAAACTATACCATGTGCTTTTGAGTTGTTCTCATGACCCTGTAATAAACCAAAAATTCTGTGTGTAATAGCTTGAATATGGGTAGAGCAGACTCAAGTTGCCATTTGAAAATGCTCACAACAATGGTGTCTTAAACACTGTGTAATATTGTGCTCCATGCCGCATGTTTCTGCCATTTGATTTGTTTGCATTCATATTAGCACCACTGTGTTAATTAATACAGTGCTGCATGCAGGATATGAGATGTAAACAAGGGACTGTATGCAGTTTATGTCAGGAAGGCTATACGGTGCACTTGTTATTGACCTGTTACCCTGGAAATTGCATAGCAGGTTCAGCACACAATACACTGTTCCAGTATTAATCACAATGTGGAATATATTTCTGATGTGTACAGAAGCTATCATAGTGAAGTGATTAAGTCCAGTTTAAGGCAGAACATTATTCAGAACTACAATCATATTAATTACAAAGATGCACAGGTGTCATGCTATGTTTACTGTGATAGGTAACCTATCTACCACATAAGGAGTGGTTTCTGGGCCCAGAAATTGTAGTTATTGGCTATTTGGGCAGTTTTTCCATCTCTCTCAACTTTCTGATTTAAAAGTCCACATTTTCACTTGTATCCCCCCTTTCCTGTAACTAGTCTAGTCCAGATACAGATTTTCTGTATCCAGGACTATTTTTAAGCTCTTGAGCCAACCCAAGCCTTTCTGTGTTGGAGGGAAGCCTTCTACCTTATCAGTGGGAGTGGTAAGCACTAGGTAGCCTATCTACCACAAGAGGAGTGGTTCCTGGCCAAGAAATTGTAGTTTATTGGCCGTTTGGGCAGTTTTTCCATCTCTTTCAACTTTCCGGTTTAAAAACCCACGTTTGCTCTTGTTTCCCTCCTTTTCTGTAACTAGTCTAGTCTAGATACAGACTTGCTGTATCCAGGACTGTTTGCAAGCTTCTGAGTGGTGCCAGAACCTGCTCTTCAATTTTCCCTTAGATCTACTAGTACTCTCCTCTCCTGCACTTATACTAGCTTATTAGTCTAGCACTTTACCGGACTTCTTGTAGAAATTATTGTAGCATACAAGTGCTACCAGCACTAAACGTTCTACTAGGAAACAGAACTAGCACTTATTATCAATGCCCACCCCACCAGGCATGTCTAAAGGTCAGTTTCCTGTGCTTTCTCCTATTAAACTGGTGAACTTGGGAATCCGGAAGCAATGTAGCAACTGCCTCATGTACACTGACAACCCTCTCCTCTTACCTTCCAACAATCAGACTTGTGAGAGATGCACTTATATATCCAAATTGGAAGCCATGCATTCTCCAGCCAAGACTGGAATAGCTGGTCAAGAGGAGAAGGTCAACACTTGCACCACACCACGTGGAACACATAGCCATCCAGAACACACACCAGCACTGCCTTCACATAAAAACACAAACCGCACACCCACCTTCGCCAAGGATCTCAACAAAAATCTACCCAAGCAGCAGAGCCCTCCAAGGCACAAACGCATTTGACCACCACGACACAATACTAATCACGAGACACATAAATCTCCGAAACAGTGTGCCACTCAACCAAAGCCCCTATGGCAAAACAGTATTCCCCAACACACTAGTCATAGGTGACTCGATATTGAGGCACACTGATGTCCCACTCACTAGGTTGAATAAGGAGAAAGCAACAGTCAGCTGCCTGTCAGATGCCAGGATCCAACACATAACACATACACTCAGGTCACTCAACAACAGGTACAAATATGACTCTGTCATTGTACATGTGAGTGTGAATGACATGAGATGTACCTCCCTGGACTACATGTAAATAGACATGAAGGAGCTCTTGGATTATGTAGCCCAGGCGGGTATGACCCTAGCCCTGAGCAGCATCCTACCATCATCCAGAATGATACCACAGTACAAGCAGAAAATGATTGCTTTCAACAATTGGCTAAGTTTCTGATGTCATTCTAAGGAGATCCAGTATCTGTCTGCCTGGGATGACATGATTGACAGACCTCGATGCTTTGCCAGAGATAGCCTGCATCTGTCACCCCTGGGCTTCCAGATACTGGCCAAGCCTCTTGCCACCCCTATAGTGGCTTTTGTAGGCAGTGTTTCAAAGACCAAATTGCCATGCAACAGCTACAAACAAATGCAATCTGGGGGTCATGTTGCTGAATGCTAAAAGTGTAAATCACCATTAAACACTTGCTGCATGATGCAGAGGGGACACAACAGTGACTAGGCAATATGCAATGCTTACAAAAGTCATGTAACCACAATAGATTGGTCTGGAGGCAGAAAAGTAGAATATTTAAAAAGGCATCATGAAAAGAATGAAAATCCTTCTTACATTCAGTATATGATCCTTGAGGGAACAGAGTGTTTTTTATGCCTAGTCACTTCACGGTAACAACTTACAGTACAAAGCCATTGAAAAAGGTAACTTGAATACTCTCATCACACAAAACTGCATTTAGTCCTGTAATGACTCTCATATTTAGCCTTGAGTACTGTATTAAAAAACACAGTTGATCTGATCGGAATATGGGGTGCTCAGTGCTTTAAAAATAAAGACTTCCGAGAACTTGTAGGGAAATGGATTTCTTCATACCTTTCCAATTGTATCTTCATACTACATTTTGGTAAAAGGTAAAAACTCATTGGATAACGGCAATCTCATTGGTGATATGCCCAACGTCTAATTCTTTTTTTTTTTAAACAGCTTTATTAAAACTGAAATAGATAAGAAAACATTATCTTGAGTTATGTACAATTCTGAATATGAATAATAGTGTCCATGAAAATTAAAAAAAAAAAAAACACACAAACTATTTACAATGACATTTTCCATAAGTACAAGTTAATAAATTAGAAATACTTTTAAATATAATTACAATAATGTTAAATTATTTATCTAACAAATCGTATACTTTCTTCCACATGTTGCATACAATACTATTCCTAGAGGATCTCGCTGTATTGGTTAATATTTCTAAATTACAGACTTCAAAAAGTAAAATTTTGAATTCATTTACTGAGGGGGGAGGCTTAGACTTCCAGTTTTGTGTAATAGTGTTCCTGGCTACCAATAATATGGGTCTATATCATGAAATTGAACTTCCAAAATGTCGAACACCATAAGTTCGAACTTGGAAGATCGAATTCGGATAGCATTGAAACTTCAAAACAGCAATTTTTTTCCCAGGGAAAAAATTTGCTGTTCCAAAAAACACACACACATAACACAATCACACCAAACACCTTCAAAAATTACACTAAACCTAACATATACCACTATCTATGCACTATCCTTAGCTCAGCCCTAACCCTAAAGTCCGTCACTACCGCACATTTACCTGACCCGCGCCCTAACCCTAAAGTCCATCACTATCGCACACTTACCTAACCCGCGCCCTAACCCTAAAGTCCGTCACTATCGCACACTTACCTGACCCGCGCCCTAACCCTAAATTCCATCACTACCCGTTCGTACACTTACCTTGACCCAGACCGAAAATGCCGAAGCCGCAGAAATGTCCAACCGAATTCTTTCCCTGGGAAAGAATTTGGGTTTCTGTGGCTTCGATATTCTCAATTTTCGAACTACCAAGTTCATCCTTCTGGTATTCGGTGTTCTTAACGTTCATTTCGCCATAGAAACCCGATAATATAGACCAGAGCAGAGGCTGATTAGCTTCTCTAATACAATTTGGAACAGGAGTGTTAAACAATATAAGTGATTTTGAGAGAAAAAAATTGTCTGTAAAAATAGCTTGTAGAAGGATATTAATGTCATTCTAGAATTTATTTATTTCTATACAATCATATATCAAATGAGCCCAATCCACATTAACTTCTTTATTACACTTCCAACAATTAACATTTTTCTTATTAAATTTACTTAAAGAAATTGGGGTGATAAAAGACCAGTGTAGGTGTCCTTGTTATTAGTGGAGACATGAGCTTTAAAGCTATTAATGCTGTCTCTTAAGAGGCTGTAATTGGCTTCTGAGAAGTTTTTTTTAGCCTAATTTCTCCTGAGGGTGGGTTTGATATAACTGTTACTTCGAACAAGACTCATTTATTATTAAACTTCATCAGGGTGGTACACCGCTCTCCCATGTTGGTGAGCACCAGATCAAGAATGTTTCAACCCCTTGTGGGGGTGCCAACTATCTGTTCCAAGGCATTGGAGTTAACAAAGTCCAAGAACCTTTGGGTGAGCATGTTAGTACACATATAGTTTACCCAATCCATCATCGGGTAGTTAAAGTCACCCATAACTAGAGTGTTTTGTTGTATTTTGAGTGATTCAAGTAGACCTAAGTAGGCAGTGTGGGTATCATTGTTCATGGAGGAAAACCTATAGCCGATGATAACTTGGAGGGGGGACTTTTCTACAGTTATTTGCACTTGAAATAACTCTAGGAAATCATTCTGTTTAACCAGTCTAGAGGTGTATTTATCTTTGATGAATATTGATACTCCTCCTCCTTTAGTTTTCACACATTCATTTTGTGATCTGAATATGTGGAAGGCATTGTATCCCAGCATAGTCGAAGTGCTCTCCACGGCCTTGATGTCTCTGTGATTGCAAAGACATCTGCATCTTCCTAGGTGAGGAGAGCTTCCAGTGAGTGCAGTTTCAGATTTAGACTCCTAGTGTTTCATAGGTTCATAGGTTGCTACTAGGCTATCAGCCCTAGGGCCTATACAAGCCTAGCCATAACAATTCCCTGGCTATTTCTTCCCACAGTATTTACTAATTTAGCAGCATAATCTTGAGGCTGCTTTTCAAGGATATTTTTACATTGGGAATTTTGTTCTTGTGACATTGCTTAAAAAAGGCACTATGGGGGAGGCAAGTTCCTTAGCCAGTAACTGAAAGCCAAGAAGTGACAGGTGAAGACCATTTCTGGGAAAGCATCATGGTCTGTCAACCATATCATCCCAGGATAACAGGTACTGGATCCCCTTGGAATGATACCAGAAACTAAGCCAATTGTTGAAGTCAATCATTTTTTGTCGGCATTGTGGCATCATCTTAGGTGAAAGTAGAATGCTGCTTATAGCTAGGGACATACCTGCCTGGGATACATAATTAGAGAGCTCAGTCATGTCTCTCTTCATATAGTCCAGAGAGGTATGTCTCAAGTTGTTGACACCAACAGGTACTATGACATCGTCATAACAGTACCTGTTGTTGAGACACTTGAGTGCATGTGTGATGTTGTGGATCCTGGCACTTGATAGACAGCTGACTGTGACTTTTCTCTATCCAGCCTGGTAAATGGGACATTTATGTGTCTCACAGTGGATTTGCCTATGAGCAAGACATTAGATTTTTTGTTTTGCCTTATGGGCTTGTTTGGTGAAACACTGGTGCATGGGTTTTTATGTGTACTGTGTTCAGCTGTTAATGTATTAAGTAAAGTGTGCTTAGGGTTGGGAGGTCCCTAATCTTTAGATAGGCTTCTAGTGAATACCTCAGCATATGTAGGTTTAGATGTTGTGAGTAGGGTTGGTGCAAGAGGTGAAGTATGTGAGCTAAGTCTATATTGTGATATTGCATGCTCACAAGAGCGAACGACACATGATCGACCCAATGTAAGCAAAAGCTTACAAACTCGAAACCTCAGAACAGTGATTTTTTTCTAAGGGAAAAAAAATCACTGTTCCGAAAAAAAAAAAACCCTGTAAAACATTGCATAATGTGGGGGACTTCGCCCCCCCCACACCACCCTACCTAAATATACTACCTCCGAGATTGCACTACAGTGCCGAAAAGGCAAAGTAGCGAAAGCGGCCAAACTAATTCTTTCCCAGGGGAAAGAATTCTCTGAAAAGCCACTTCACTATTTTGCCTTTTTGAGCTTTTCAGTTCGACAAAGACGCATTCAACAACCTGCATCTGCGACACCATAATAGGGAGCCTGTGAGCTGACAACCTGCATAGTATCTGATATGCTGAGTTGTGAACATGACAGCATAGATTCTAGATTCTTAATATAGATGCATGTCTCACATATTGAAATTTTGTGAGGTAGAAGTATTGGGTTGTAAGTGTATAAGTGTATAACCTATATTGCCCACCTTATCATGAAGGGTTTCACATCTAGATCAAGAGAGGTCATTGTGCCCCTGTACTCTTCTCTTATCAGGCCAATGATTGAGTACAATGCCCCATTTGGGATGTATCTTACCTGACACCTGCAGCAGATGGAAAGACCCCAAAAGGTCCTCACCAAGAGGATAAAGGGTCTTAAACATATGTCATATGCTGCCCGACTGAAAAAACTCCAGCTCTATTCAGTCGCATACCGCCTACTCAGAGGTGATCTGTGCCTGACGTACAAGGCCATGTCCAATCCAGAATTAATGGACATGCTCCACCTCAGAAAATCCAAATCCATCAGAGCCATGAGAGCAAGAGACTTAAACCTCAACACAGAAATAAATAGGACATGCTGGAGGGACAGATTCATAACCCAGAGGCTCCCTACACTCTGGAACAGAATCCCAATCCATGTTAGGCAGAGCCCCTCACTAACTCTATTCAAGAGAAATCTTGATGAGTGGATGGGAGATCATAGGTTTACCCCAGGGGTCATCTCTGTGTCACTACTAGACAGAGGCACAGTAAACTAAACCCTAAAAGGGCATTGTATTCTCATCCTAAGGTGTGGTGAAAGCCACACACACTCTGGCTAGGCTTATAAATGCCCTAGGGTGGATAGCCTAGTACGAACCTATGAAACTATGAACCTAAGAGGCAAGTGCTACATTGCCTCAAGATGCCCAAGTTGATCAGTCTGGCTGGTGAAATGATAGGAATTTGTCATTCCATAATGCTAGGTATAGTACTGTGATCAGTAATGGGGAGAGGACTAGAAGGACCAGGTATGGCTGAGGGAGTGTTAATAATAGGAAAGCTCCAATAATGTTTAACAATAGCATAATAGATTTAATATATATACATATATATATATATATATATATATATATATATATATATATATATATATATATATATATATATATATATATATATGTACATATATAAAGAAAACTTGTATTGAGTTACAGAAATAGATATGCAGTATAACTAGTTCTTTATTATGTGTACATTGTTTGGTGACATTTATTTTATTTATTTAACATTTGTTGACCAGGTTAGTCCGACTGGGTAGAAACCCTTTTTCAGCAGAGACCTGAGGAGAAAAGCTCCAGTTACAAACATACAAGAATACATCCTATAAACACCAAATTATAGAAGTACAAGCTATAAGATACATTCATGTGAATTCATGTACAAGACAGTTGTAAAATACAAGGAGTGCAAATAATAGCATTCAAATAGCATACAAATCATTAGCCATAGAGACAGTCAAGGTTGGTTGTAAGAGATAATTATGTGAACTAAAATATCTAATTACTGCCTATAGTTAGGAGATAGTTCCAGGATGTAACATTAAAAGGAAACAAAAATGAGAAGGGAACATAATGTGGTGGTGGAGGATAGATTATGTTGGGTCTGGGCATAGACAGGACCAGGAATTTAGCAGGTAGTTGTTTAGTTATTTATTTAAAGCATGCAGTAAAAGTGATAGACATTGAACCAGCCAGTTCCTTCCATCCGTGTATCCTTGGCTGTGCACAGATTGTACAACCAGCTCCTTCCAGCCATGCATCCTTGGCTGTGCACAGATTGTACAACCAGCTCCTTCCATCCGTGTATCCTTGGCTGAGCACATATTGTATAACTAGCTCCTTCCAGCCATGCATCCTTGGCTGTGCACAGATTGTACAACCAGCTCCTTCCAGCCATGTATCCTTAGCTGAGCACATATTGTATAACTAGCTCCTTCCAGCCATGCATCCTTGGCTGTGCACAGATTGTACAACCAGCTCCTTCCATCCGTGTATCCTTGGCTGTGTACAGATTGTACAACCAGCTCCTTCCGTCCGTGTATCCTTGACTGTGCACAGATTGGACAACCAGCTCCTTCCATCCGTGTATCTTTGGCTGTGCACAGATTGTACAACCAGCTCCTTCTATCCGTGTATCCTTGGCTGTGCACAGATTGTACAACCAGCTCCTTCCATCCGTGTATCCTTGGCTGTGCACAGATTGTACAACCAGCTCCTTCCATCCGTGTATCCTTGGCTGTGCACAGATTGTACAACCAGCTCCTTCCATCCATGTATCCTTGGCTGAGCACATATTGTATAACTAGCTCCTTCCAGCCGTCCATCCTTGGCTGTGCACAGATTGTACAACCAGCTCCTTCCATCCGTGTATCCTTGGCTGTGCACAGATTGTACAACCAGCTCCTTCCATCCGTGTATCCTTGGCTGTGCACAGATTGTACAACCAGCTCCTTCTATCCATGTATCCTTGGCTGTGCACAGATTGTACAACCAGCTCCTTCCATCCATGTATCCTTGGCTGTGCACAGATTGTACAACCAGCTCCTTCCGTCCGTGTATCCTTGGCTGTGCACAGATTGTACAACCAGCTCCTTCCATCCGTGTATCCTTGGCTGTGCACAGATTGTACAACCAGCTCCTTCCATCCGTGTATCCTTGGCTGTGCACAGATTGTACAACCAGCTCCTTCCATCCATGTATCCTTGGCTGTGCACAGATTGTACAACCAGCTCCTTCCATCCATGTATCCTTGGCTGTGCACAGATTGTACAACCAGCTCCTTCCATCCGTGTATCCTTGGCTGTGCACAGATTGTACAACCAGCTCCTTCCATCCGTGTATCCTTGGCTGAGCACATATTGTATAACTAGCTCCTTCCAGCCGTCCATCCTTGGCTGTGCACAGATTGTACAACCAGCTCCTTCCATCCGTGTATCCTTGGCTGTGCACAGATTGTACAACCAGCTCCTTCCATCCGTGTATCCTTGGCTGTGCACAGATTGTACAACCAGCTCCTTCCATCCGTGTATCCTTGGCTGTGCACAGATTGTACAACCAGCTCCTTCCATCCATGTATCCTTGGCTGTGCACAGATTGTACAACCAGCTCCTTCCATCCGTGTATCCTTGGCTGTGCACAGATTGTACAACCAGCTCCTTCCATCCATGTATCCTTGGCTGTGCACAGATTGTACAACCAGCTCCTTCCATCCGTGTATCCTTGGCTGTGCACAGATTGTACAACCAGCTCCTCCTATCCATGTATCCTTGGCTGTGCACAGATTGTACAACCAGCTCCTTCCGTCCGTGTATCCTTGGCTGTGCACAGATTGTACAACCAGCTCCTTCCATCCATGTATCCTTGGCTGTGCACAGATTGTACAACCAGCTCCTTCCATCCATGTATCCTTTGCTGAGCACATATTGTACAACCAGCTCCTTCCATCCATGTATCCTTGGCTGTGCACAGATTGTACAACCAGCTCCTTCCATCCGTGTATCCTTGGCTGTGCACAGGTTATACAACCAGCTCCTTCCATCCGTGTATCCTTGGCTGTGCACAGATTGTACTACCAGCTCCTTCCATCCGTGTATCCTTGGCTGTGCACAGATTGTACAACCAGCTCCTTCCATCCATGTATCCTTGGCTGTGCACAGATTGTACAACCAGCTGCTTCCATCTGTGTATCCTTGGCTGTGCACAGATTGTACAACCAGCTCCTTCCATCCATGTATCCTTGGCTGTGCACAGATTGTACAACCAGCTCCTTCCATCTGTGTATCCTTGGCTGTGCACAGATTGTACAACCAGCTCCTTCCATCCGTGTATCCTTGGCTGTGCACAGATTGTACAACCAGCTCCTTCCATCCGTGTATCCTTGGCTGTGCACAGATTGTACAACCAGCTCCTTCCATCCGTGTATCCTTGGCTGTGCACAGATTGTACAACCAGCTCCTTCCATCCATGTATCCTTGGCTGTGCACAGATTGTACAACCAGCTCCTTCCATCCGTGTATCCTTAGCTCTGCCCAGATTGTACAACCAGCTCCTTCCGTCCATGTATCCTTGGCTGTGCACAGATTGTACAACCAGCTCCTTCCATCCATGTATACTTGACTGTGCACAGATTGTACAACCAGCTCCTTCCATCCGTGTATCATTGGCTGTGCACAGATTGTACAACCAGCTCCTTCCATCCGTGTATCCTTGGCTGTGCACAGATTGTACAGCACCTTATCATTGTACTTGTTCCTTTGCCTTATTTACTGTGTAAACGCAATGTAAATACTTCAGCCAAGCACCATCGCAAGTGACAGGTTACTGTAGGTGACGGCAGGTATGGTGTTGCTAAGAGTGAGTTGTAACAGCAAGAACAATGAATTGTAAATACTGCGGTGACTCTGGCGACCTGTTCCTACCACAACACAAAGGTACAGCTAGTATTTTTATTCATTTTCTGATTTTCATTCTTAAAGTAAAGAGGCTATCCTTTTCCTGTATCACAAAAGGTATTAAATGGCTAGGGTAAATCTGATCCTACTATTTTTCAGTGAACCACTGCCATATGAGCCAATTCCATCAAATGGATTTGAGCCTGCAAACTTAATTCCCATGGGGGAAAGTCCCCATACTACACAATGAGAAGGATCTTCATCACTTCCCCTGTCTTACTTAATATAACCAACCCTGAATGTGCATACCTTTGGCGAAGTTATAAAATTGATATCTGCAAGGTCATCTGATTGAAAGGGATTGTATGCGCTTAGTTTTCTAAATAACAATGTGATCAAATAAATAAAAAACACTAAAATATCAGTCCTATATGACCAATAAATTTAGCTAAAGAAATCAGAGAGATAGAAAATATAGTTGATCACTAGTAAAACCCAGAACACAAAGTACTCAGTGTAGTTTAACTTTTGCCTCATCACAGTCAGTACATATGAATTGCAAAATAGTATAATAGTGTACTTATAAAATCATTAGAGGGAGTGAAATAAATGATTCATACACCATCACCACCATCCATATAAATCCCCCAAATTATACAACAATTATCATATACCTTTATTGTTCACAATTGTAGAGCATTCTATTAATTTGATATCTCAGATTAAAGGGGGCATTGTACTCAATCAGACCTATCATCGTGTGCAATGCACCCTTTGGTATGTACCTCACCAGGCATGTACAACAATTAGAATGGCCATAGAGGTTCCTCACTAAATGAATACAGGGCATAAGTAACATGTCCTGTGCAGACCGCCTTAAGGCCCTATCCCTGTATTCTGTCTTCTGCAGGCTGTTGAGGGGAGATCTATGCCTGCACACAATGCATTATCAGACTCCACTTTGATGGACTGCCTGCATATCCACAAAACAAACAACACAAGAATTATCCATTCTAAAGACTTTAACCTTATCTGTGATATAAAAAGGACCTGCTGGAGAGATATGTATGTATCCCAGAGACTACCTCTTTTCTGAAACAGGCCCCCATCCATGTGAAGCAGAGTTCCTCACTAATCAAATTCAAGTGTACTGTAACTTGGACATTTGGACAGGGAACAAGAAATTCATCCCTTCTTTGGCACCTCTGGCTCTAATAGATAAAGGCAGCCTGTAAATGTTTCATTTACTAGGCCCCTGCTTGTAAATATTTCATCTCGCTAGCCCTTGCTTGCACTTATCAAGGGTACAAGAACTTGTCAGAAATTTGTGATGAATGGCTAGGCTTAAAAAGCCCTTCTGGTCATTTGCCTAGCAAACACCTATGAACCTATAAGTTTCTTAGAACATCACTAGTGTGTGTGTGTGTGTGTGTGTGTGTGTGTGTGTGTGTGTGTGTGTGTGCGTGTAACAAGATCACTACAAGAACAGCCACAATAATTCTGAAATAGTACTGATAAGTGAGAAATGTCTGGACATCTGTGCAAACCAAAATGTGCATTTCTTGAGGATGAAATGGGTGCACCACTAGCACATGCACATACACAGACATAGATATACAGAACATATACAGACATTCACATGCGCTCACACAGAAACATAAACACACACAAGCATACACACATACAGACATTTGCACACACACACACACACACACACACACACACACACACACACACACACACACATACAGATATTCGCGCACACACACACACACACACACACACACACACACACACACACACACACATATGCACACACACAGACATTCACACACACCCACAGAAGCCCACACTCACACACACACACACACACACACACACACACACACACACACACACACACACACACACACACACACACACACATACACACACACACACACACACACACACACACACACACACACACACACACACACACACACACAGACATGCACACACAGACACACACACACACACACACATGCACACACATGCACACACACACACACACACACACACACACACACACACACACACACACACACACACACACACACAAAAGAAACAACTCTAGCATTTTCAGAAAATAATGGGCTACGTTTGGTGTCATGATCTCTTAGTTACTACAAAACACGGAATTATCAAATCTCTACCAGAATGGAAATAATATTAATATGAAAGGTTTCTTGATAAATTTTGATGTTATACATCATGACATTTTGGGACAATTTAGAAGGTGGCAGTACCGGGGAACAAGTACAAATAGATTTTTATTGCAAAAAAAGAGACAGAGGAAGATGTGTATGACTTATACAGTATATTATCATGGTTCTGGTAGACTGTATTTCAGATAAATAGTTGTTTATTTACACTAATACTGACTGCAGTCAGATTTCTTGCACAAAGATTGGTTTCCAAATTTAATGGATGACATTTGTTGTCATGTAGAAGATCCATATGAATATTTCACATTACACGCAATAGGGAGCAATACATTACCAGGGATGAAAAAGATCAACAGAATGTTGTCACATTTTTATGGAACTTGATAGAATATTCTGTTTCCAATAAAGAGTGACATTTACGATGTATATGAGTACAACCAGAGCTCTGCTTCAGTAACTGTTACCACATGGGTGTGGGGTGAATTTTTGAATGGGTAAAAAGACAGAAAAGTAATGTTGCACATTTCTTATATAAAGTGGTAGTTAAATGACATTAGATTTCAGCTTGATCTCTGTTGCAACTATTGACATCACACTTCAGTGGAAGAAATTTCCGGTTCATGGACAAAATGAATATTTTATTTGACAAAAGATGGAAGAGACATCAGCTAAAACAAAGAAATCCTTAATTTGTTTCATCAGTCTTGGTGAGGATGACAGAACATGCTGGTTTCAATAACAAATGATAATTGTATCTACTTGAGTACAACCACATTGCTGTTACATTAACTATTATCAGATTGGTCTGAAAGGAATTTTTGGTTGCGTGAAGAGAACAAATGAATATGATACATGAGGCTGGAATGGCTATAGCTAGAAAACAGACGAAATAAACAAACATCTGTGTAACAAGTGTTATCAAAGTTAAAGTCATATTTTTTCATATAGATGCTGTGGGCAGGAATACAGTTTGACCTCTGCATCAACTCCTAATAGGAGTGAGTGAAATTTCATGGTCTTGAATAAATCCTGATGAAGGACTCATGCCAACTCTTAAGCTTTTGAGTATTTGCAAAATCTATGTTGGTCCAATAAAAGGTATTGCATCATGTCTGCATTCCAGTCTTTGTGTTGGTCATATACAGAAGGTTATGGAGTTGAACATATCAAAAAGGAGACATGTCAATGTAGTAACAACAAGAAGGAAACTGTGGTTGATCGGCATTGTCACAGGCTTAGAGGAGCTGTGAGGAAATACCATTTTTATAAAACATGGCGACAATCGTGAATATGGGTGCAGCCATATCCACACATACTAAAAGAAAATTCTGGATATCTGTTGAAAGAAACAAACATTGGGTTGGGAGGGTGGCCTAATGGTTAAGGTGTTTGCCTTACAAATACAAGGTGCAGGGTTTGAGTCTCACAAGGAATAACTGGCTAGGCTTAAAATGGCTTGCAAGGGCAGTTAGCCTAGTACTAATCTATGAACTATAAACTATGAACATTTCACATGGCAAAAGGAATGTGGGGTAATGAGAAGAATGCAGCAGCAAAAATGACACGAAACTTCAGAATGTAATGGAATAACTAAAAGGTTCTAGTCTGCCTGAAGAGTTGCATTTCAAATAATTGTGACTGCAAATTGAGAAAGAAAACCTGAAATAAGCAGAATGATAGTGGTGATGCAGGAACCATAGCAGAACACAACAGGAATGAACTAGGCACAAGATGTAAGGGAGACATTGAAGAAAAGAAAACAACATATGCCACACCAGGCTTCATTTAAATTAAAAGCAGTGCATATACATATGGTAACAATAAACTGCAGGGGATGTAAGCAATGCGATTACATATCAAAAAGTGAATTAAAGTGAGATAAAACCTTTCTTCTATTTATCTATGTGAACATCAATAAATATTCAAGAAAAGGGCACATGGTTTATGTGAGTATATACGTTTGCCATATACTTAGATGGCAGAATTTTTTCTAAGGAGAGACAATTGTTTATGGAAGGGTAAGAGTTTAAATGATACATTCTCAACTTGCAAAATGGGAAGAAATATGAGATTTTATTTCCTTTTTGGTATGCACCATAACTTTTTTTTGCATATCTTGGCAAGAGAGCTCAGAGGGTGGGCATGCAATGGGTGAAAATACGAGATATCCCTCACTTAAACAAGCAACATAACCCCTCTGCCTAGCCTCCCATCTTACAGATAAATGCACCCTGTCATATACTCAATTTTCACTATAATCATTAGTGAGCTATGTCCCAGAAGCACACCCTTTCATACCTTCAGTGCCAAATGAAAGGCAGGTAGACAAAAGCCCTGTAACTTTTCTTCCATAACTGGTGCTCTGACTACCAGGCAATTAGCCAAACCCATCTTTATTTATTTATTTATTTACTGAGATTCAATTACTGGTAAAGTCTGACTGGGTAGGTGCCCACTTTCATGAGATGTCTTTGGAGAAAGTCTCCAAAGTGTTACAAAAACATTTTAAGAAGAATAATTTTACAATTTCCAGAAATAATACAATAAAAAAATCTACAGTTTAAGCAATTATTCCAAATTTGACATAATATGAAAACATTGGTTAAGAATAGATACAACTTATATGACAATTGTTTAATATTTAGAGAAATTAAAGCCAGTTTAGAGAAATTAAAGGCAAGGTAGTATAATACAAACTGGTATTGCAATATGAAATAGGAGAAAAAAATGGGTTTGACATATTTCGATAGAGAGTCTGAGGAGAGAAATTGATTGAATTAAGGAAGTGAGTGAAGAAAGGAGGTGTAAGGTACGAATATGTACTTGTTCATATTTAGGGATTATAGTTTATACTGGGGTTGAGCAAGAACAGAAGCACAAGAAGAATCTTCCACAGGCAGCTGCCATGGTCTTGTACTAGTGGGCCATGAAGTTTTTTTTTTTAAGTGAAAAGGTCAAACGAGTTGGTTGATGTAGGAACAATAAAGATACAAGTAGGTAATATCATCTGTTCTTAGGAAAAGGTTGAACTTATAGACAACCTGCCAACAGGTCCTGAACTTATTTCCACTACTGCCACCAGGTCCTGCACTTATTTCCACTACTGCCAACAGGTCCTGCACTTATTTCCACTACTGCCAACAGGTCCTGCACTTATTTCCACTACTGCCACCAGGTCCTGCACTTATTTCCACTACTGCCACCAGGTCCTGCACTTATTTCCACTACTGCCAACAGGTCCTGCACTTATTTCCACTACTGCCACCAGGTCCTGCACTTATTTCCACTACTGCCAACAGGTCCTGCACTTATTTTCACTACTGCCAACAGGTCCTGCACTTATTTCCACTACTGCCAACAGGTCCTGCACTTATTTCCACTACTGCTTAATCTTGCAGAGAAATGACAGTAGCTGATGCTAGAATGGTGGTACAGATGCCTCAGTGCCTGCAGTTCTGAGAAAAGTTGTAGGTTCACAGGTTCCTAAGATAGACTATCAAGCTTACAACTCACTTGTCTTCTGGGACCTGATGACTTTAACCCCATGCTGATATTGTCTAATTTCCATATATGTATCAAGATAGTTTTCAGGGCCGTTATTCTTATTTTTCGTCTTCTTCTGAAAGGGGATGAATATTCCATAATCTTGGAAGGTGTTGTGTAATTTATCAGTCTTTTTTCCATTACCGATATGTATTGTTAGTATTAGGTTTTGCACTCTAGTGTTACCTTCCCTCATGGTATGCTGCCAGTATAGACTTTCAAATAAAACCATTGCCCAGTAAGTCAGATAGACATCCTCTCTTAGTAAGCTTTAAGCACTAGAATGTAATGACTGCACCTGAAACCTTTCTGAATAATTCACATTTTCAATTGCTATGATAATTCTAGTTAGGCATCTATTTACCCATTCAATTTCCCAAAGGTGGCTTATTCAATGGACACAAAATGTAACATTGTGCTCAATAATAAGTCTGACTGGTGATGTAAAACTGATATGGTGATCATCCTGCAGTGACTAAATATGGCTTACAGAATTAAATGGGCACCAGGGTATGCTTTTCTGACTTTGGTAGCTATACTGATCAAAACTTAAATTGTTCTCTACTATTTGACCAAAAAAATGTAATGAATGTCTCATTTGTATTGCAATTATAATTTATTTACTTTTGATAAATCTCATGGTGCTACTTTTACTGACATTAAATATAAGGTCAATGCAACTCTGCTATGTGCATGCTTTTGTAGACCATCTTGGAGACCTTTCACATATTTTATTGAAGTAATTATGTTTAATAGTTTTCAATCATCAGCATATTTGATCATCTATATCCCATTTTCCACTTTTTATCTGAAAAAAAGTAGCTCAAAAAGACATGGCCAAAGTACATATCCTAGTCAGATACCACTGGTAACCCAGTTAGGAGAGAGAAGCAACTCCCAGAACATCATATATTTAATATTAATACAGAAATTAATGTTGGGGGACACTAAGTTTGCAGGGTGAGGGTGTAAGATTAAGAAGAGACACTGAGCCATACCCCTCAACCTCATAATGTAAAAAATCTGGACAAAGCCTAAAATAATGGGGAAACAAAGGCCCAATAGGGACATATTTTAAATATTGCTCTTATAAACCTAGAAAGCTGCTAGAATAATGGGATTTGTGTTTGCATACATTTTTTGAAGGACATGAAGTCTGAAGCTCAAATATGTCATTATTTGATCATTAATCCTCCATGATTTGCCAGAAAACCACAGATTTTATGACTAACGGACCAAATATCTGAAGCAAAAATCTGGACATTTTGCAAAAATCTGTACAGTGGAGAGGTATGCTGACTGGGCTAAGGAATGGATAACAGCGCTTTAATTTATGAAAAATTACTTTGCCCACATCATGCAAATGTCTGTGTATACCTTATCTGGAGGGCTACTTACTGTCCACATTCAAAATGGCCAGCTTCCATACTTTATAAGAATGGCAAGTATGTCAAATATTGCCAACACTCACATACTCAATTGGTAAGTACAATAGCTACTCAGTAACAGTACCCAATAAATGATTGTGTCTGCTGTTATTGTGTATGCAGGCATTTCTCACCTATGTTTCTGTATTGCTGGTGGAAAACAATGTTTAGGGCAATCTGTACTTCTTGATTTTCTAGATAAGCATGTGCTGTGGTGTTTCTCTGTTGCTTCTTACCTCCATTATGCATAGGTCAGGACCACTTTTCTTTAGCATAACTTCCCATTGTCAAAGCATCTCCCTGACTTACTGTACCTTGTCTCACAGGCTTGATACAAAAGAAGACTTTACTCCAGTGCTTCCATTTAATAGATGAAAGCATGCACAGAATGGTGGATGACTGATTTTACTCCTGAAGTGCTTTCTCTGTTACACCATATATAAAATAATCTGGTTAAAGTTATTTCTTAAACTTTATAACAAATGTTCTGGAGAGAACTATTTAAAATCTTCTAGTTAAGAATATGGGAACTGGGATGCATAATTGCCAGGCATTTTCATAACAGAAAACATTACTTCTTGCAGATAAAAAAAAGTAACACTTTTTTTGTTGCAGTTGTTTTGTATGTGTACAGGTATATACCACAGAGATGAATGTGTGTATATATGCGCACATATTTATAGTTCAACTACTGTGCACTTCCTCATATTTTATATTTGTTTCTTTGTTATGAATTTTTTTATAAAATTCTAAGAAACATCATTTTCTAATAACACATGTAAACAGACCTAGAATATTTATCTTCTTTGATTCAATTCCAAGATCCACAGTCTTCAATTTGACAATGATTCATTATTTATTATGACACAGTCTCTCTTCCTGTAAAGTGATGTTTCTTTCAGATAGACCATACTGTTTAACAAATGTTAATATGTAAATTTATAAATAAATAAACAGATAAACATGATAGCACTGTTCTCTATCATTTTCTAGAGGACACATGACTGCACCACCAGAGTCAATCCTCAGTACTTCAATTTGCAAAGGTTCTTTAGGCGAGTCCTACATTTTGAAGTGCAGCTTTTAATATCACCATTGTCTTTCATTGAACACTACTTTCCAAGTTCCTTTAGTCTTTGGATGGGAACTGAACCTACTCACCTGGTAAGAACAATGGTTACTCAGTAACAGTACCTAATAAATGATTCTGTCCTTCTGGTGGTGTAAGTACTGGTCACTGATTTTTATGCCTACAAATAAAAATGACCAGTAAGTTGTAAGAATACTTTGTGGGCATGGTGGTACTGTTAGGGAAGTGGTGTTTGCTGATCTAATATGTAAGGTTTGAGGGATGGGCAGAGGTAGGGCTAGCAAACATTACTAATTTCGCTGTATCAGTTAGAAGTTTCAGATTAACAGCAGAATATAGTGATTTCATAATCCTGGTCATTCTCCTAGCAAATTGAAAGGAAGTTAAATACTCCAGGTGGTATTCACAAAAGTCATGCACTAAGGCATGTAAGGCTAAGGTGCTATAGACTAGTGCACTAAACCCTTTACAATTTGTAAAACTCACTGTGCAATGGAGAAAGACAGTCTTTCTCCATTGTACACTGGAAGTACACCAAATATGAACTGCTAATTCAAAGTAACCCCCTCAATTGTATGTAATTCACAAATATTCTGAAGGAGTATTTTCAGTACTAAAGATGGAATCACTAAAACAAGTTTGTAGAGAATGTTTTGTGTTTTTCTGTTTGGAGTTTCATTGGTTTTAACACATTACTACTGGATTTCTCTAGTGGATATTTCCTATAGAAAACATCAAATCACATTGTTTTCAGATCTTTCTTTTAGCTTGTTCTGAATGGAAGAGTTAAAGAAAGGTAACAATTTCAGCTTCAAGTTCCCCAAAGAGGGTTCACTACAAAATTCTAAAGCAGATGTTTGACTTGAAGCATCCCGTTCAGTTACTGATTGCTACAAAAAGCAAATGGTGTGTTTTCTCTGAACTGCACTATTCCTAGCAGAGGCAAAAAGGGATGTGCCCAATTAAATAAAGTGATATAGAAAGTAACTTTCTTAGTAAGTTTTGTTCAAAACTGTCTGGTCAGTGAAGCGGTACAGATGAATGTGGACATGATAGTTATATCGTCAGTCAATTGTTGTACATGCCAGTTGAAGAGCATATAATACTCTAAGTAAAAGACACAAGTAAAGGGAGAAGTACCTTATAACACCAGTACTCTGATATATCTTTGCCTGCTAGGGCAGTTGGACACTTTCATGACTGTTGAAAGGGGCTCACAGGGGCTCACAGTGCCTGTCAGCTCTCCATTAATATGAAATGTGTTATGCTACATTTATAACATACTGTATCACCATTCTCACAAGGGGGAAAAAGAACTTTACAGACAGCCTGATGAATGCTTATGTATGCTGGTGTAATCAACACCAGCCCGTCTTGTAAGTGCCTGATGTCAGTCTTATATGACACTTTAATGTTTGGTGTTACAATAAGCAGTAAGCAGTCAATAAATGGGACTCTAAGTGACCCGAATGACCAGATCTGCAGTTAATGATAAGGACAGTATTAGTAGTCAAAAAAAAACAAAAAAACATTTCTCGGACTTGAAGAAGAATGCTGTTTCACTGTATCATACTGCCTTCCGTACAAAACTATGTGTTCCTAGGGTCTGTGTTGTTTATTCTTCTGGGTTTCTAATAGCATGATTGCCATATCCATTACAAGCTTCCAAGGTATCGCCATAACATGTTTCAGTGTAGAACATTAAGTTCTGTGTGTAATTATTTACATAGCATTGTCAGAGATGAGACCTAACAAAAAGGTTGACATTGCTGGAGTTCCTAAAATATGATAGAACAGTGTGTCTTGTAAAAGCAAGTGCATAAAAAGTCATGTAAGTTAAGACTACAAAGCAAGAAGTACTGTGTGATATGAAATTGCATTTTTTATATGCCAGAAATGGATAATTATATGTGCCATTAATAATGTCAGTCAGAGTTGTGTGGAAAGATTGGGGCTTCAAGAAAATCTTGTGTGTTGATTCAGACAAAATATTCCCACCACCTTTTCAATAAAATACAGTTTAACTGTTTCATCTGAGATTTTATGACTTTAAGTGTGCTATAAAGTGCGAAAATACAAATACTATTCAACAAAATCCAATTTTAAATGTAGTATGCGGAATTCTGACTAGTTCTTTTTCCTTAAGAAAGGTGTAAAATGGCCCCTTTGATACTGTACAATGTGGTTTCTAAAAATACAACACTTTCCTGGAAACAGCTTATGACTTTAGAAGGACCTGCTTTTGAAGAACACAATAAAGATCAAAAGGAAAGTGTCTAAAATGACTTCAGGATTCTATTTGAAGCACTAAAACTTCTTGAGTTGTTATCCATCGTAGAGTATTCTTATGATCATTTGTTATGTGTTAGGGTGAGACAAAAGATTGGGATTTCCATGATGTAACCTTGTTTTGATTTACTTCCCAGAATGATTAACAGTGGTTGTTATAGCTACATGAAAAATAATAGTTTAGCACATGTCACAGCCAGAAACTATGAATATTATCACACTTACCAACAAACTGTTAACTCCAAGAAGTAAAATATGCTGCCCCATTATTTCATGCTACAGAATGCAATATTATTTTCAAAGTACTACTTGATTTGCATTAAACATTGTCCTGAGTTTTATCGACTTGTTCTACAGTGATTGCATAGTTAGGGGGGTATTGTGCATATTCTCATGTATGACAGTGAGTAGCATGTGGATGTGTAAGTGTGAATGTATGCACTAGTAGCTATAGAGCTGAACAGTTCATCTCAGCAATAAACTTGTGAAGTTTGGCAATTTGTTTGGCTTCAACCATGATCAGGCATCTTACTGCATGAACTTTTTAGAGGTCTGAAACTGTTCAAAACCAGTTACTGTCTACTGAGTTTTGTTAATAAATGAACATTCAAGTCTTTCTTCATCTCCTTTACTATGCCACAGTTTAGCCGGAGTTGGAGCTTATGGTCTGCTTTTCTTGAAAGCTGAGTAGTTTGTCCTTGCCAAGAATCTACAGAATGTTGGTTATCTGACTGGTAGTCAGTCAGGAAATTATTTGCTTCATTTAGATGGTTGATTGAAAGGAGGAGGCAGTATGGAAAATGTCTGCCTTTCTTTCCAGACCAACTAGAGCTGCCATAGGCAATGAAGTCTTCCTTGTTCAGCCTGCAACTTGAATATGAGCTCCATATCATAACCTCAGCCTCCAAAAGGAATTTATCCACTCTTCAGTCGATTAAAAGGAAAATTTGATCATTCATTTCCACCCCACCCCCCCAGGAACACAACAACCATTTCCAAAGGCATATGTCTCCAAGCTACCTACAAAGCTGAGCTTCTTCTAGGGTCTCTTCTTTTCAAACTACTTCAGCCAGGTACCTTTCTGCTTCTTGCTTCCAAACTGCATAATAAAGCCATGTCCTACAACATCCACAGCTTCTTTCAACTGAATCTCTCACTCCCGACTCCCCAAGCCAAATTACACTGTACTGACTACTCCTTCAAAATTCTTGCATCCAAACTCCGGAAATCCTTCTCCCTCACCTAAAAGAAATGTCTTCTTCTCCAACTTTCATAGCACAACTCAAAAGACACCTGAATCAAAAATCTGACCACAAGTGCTTTTCCTCTGGACACATCACCTAACTCTACCTTAAACTCTATCCCTTCTATTTCCATCCTCTGTTCTCACCTGTTGCTTGTAAGTTGGGCCACTATATTCAGTGTACATTCTTAGGAAACTCATGTTTGGCAGGAAATGCATCTATAAGTATCTGAGGTACTTCCAGTGTGTAATCTGGAATGGAGCCTATAACGTACCTACCCTTATGGTCACCATCAGAAGCTGCACCTGTAAAAGAGTCCCTTCATAAATTGCCTCAGGAAGAATGAACCAGCACCATCCACACAGTGCCAATTCCAAGCCAAAGTCAATGGTACCAATGCTTACTATTAAAATCCAAGTGACTGATGGTGTAGACAGGAACACGAAATATGTCACTGCTGCAGACCTGGAGTATGCAGTACGTCTATGGGCAAGGGTTGTGCAGTCTGATGAATGCAAAGCAGAATGTACTTTTTTAAACATTTTAATCAGCATAGATAGATGACAATAGTCATGCAAACTGATAATTCAGTAGGTTCTTGGACTATGAATGATAAACAGTGGTAGAAATATCTCAGCCCCAATCACTTGATCACTGTTCCAGCAGGAAGAAAACACTGTACATGAAGATCAATGAAAAAACATACATTTGTGCAGGTACTTGTGTATACATGCAGTAAGACATGAAGAGGAGTGTATAACACAGATATAACCACATGCCTGTGATGCTGTGAGGTGTCTTTCCATCCTCAGGATTGCAGTAATCTGAAGCATGCATATCTCAAATGCCATATTGCACATTTGAAGTGGGTATTTGTATTTTTTTTGTTCAGTTTGTGATGGGTTATAACTTTTAAACTGTGTGGGACTTTTGGCATTACATTTTTAGGGTAGTCATTTAAGGGACTGCTCTATCAAACTAGTATGTCCTGTTATGCATTTCATACCTAGTTACTAGCCATATGTTCCAGGAGACAATCAAGGAGCCTAGCCCAATTTTTCAGAACACTGTCTACTTAAGTAATTTACTAAGAATGACACAATTTTTTCAGGGCACTGTCTACTTAAGTAACTTACTCAGTTACATAACAGGCAATTGAAGGGTGACTGAATCAAACCCTGGATTGCAATAAGCAGCTTGTTAACTGCTCATAGCCTTAACCATTTCTGCTGTCAGGCTACAGTTGCATATGTAAACAGGTGTCAATACTACACAACATTTCAGCAACTTTCTGTGACAGTAAGCATTTTGGAGTTCATCATAAAATCATTCACTTTCAGTATAACATAAATTAAATTTGTATGAAGTAGTTGTAAGAACTGTAGAGTTGTGAGTAATGGGAACATTGATACATAAATTACACCTGTGATTTGGAACTAAGTAGCAACCAAATGTTAAATTTCTAGCCAGAAATATTCCGCAGTTAGGTATCCATAGTAAAATGTGGATGCAGTTTCATATTTTGGCAGTTTTGGTATATCCAGACTGCAAGCAGAGTTTGCCATGCACCTTTTCTTATTCTTATAGGTTCATAGCTTCATAGGTGTTTACTAAGCTAATGACCACACAGGCCTTTTTAAGCCTAGCCATGCATCCCAAATCTCTGACAAGTTCTGATACCCTTGATAAGTGTAAGAATGGGCCTGACAGATGAACCATTTGCAGGTTACATGTGTCCATTAGAGACATAGGTGCCAAACCAGGAATGGATTTCTGGTTTCCAATCCAATTGTCCAAGTTGCACTCAAATTGGGTTAGGGGGGAATTCTGATGTATTGCCTAAGAAAATTGAGTTTGTACCAAGAAAGGCTATTATTATAAGTTAAGGAAGACAGAGATAAGGCAATAAAAATCACTTTAAAGTTATTGATCTTCTAGAAACTTAATATAACTTTTGATTATATTTAGAAAAAGAGAAGGAAAGGTGGAGTTAAGCATTTTAGTTATAGTTTTACTTCTATTAATTTATTTGATTTGCTTACATTTTATTTGTTGTTTCATGTTTTAAGTGACAAAAATGAACTGTATTGAAAAGAAAGGCAAAAACTACATTAGTTGCTCAGGATTTTTCTCATATTTAAATTTACTGTGATACAGACAACTGCTGCTCAGGTTGTATAACTGACTACTGATAGATAAATGATCCCAGATGAGGAGACTTAAATATAAGCAGCATGATGATCCATAAACATCTGTATTGTTTTCCAGGAACAGTAAGGAGTAATGCACATTCATCCCCATCATTTTTTTTATGTTTATTTAGTGGATGATATGCGTATTACCTTTAATTTACTGGGTTTCCATGGTCAGTTTTATTTGTGTCTTATTGCTATTTTTATATGTGTTTGTAGTTACGCAGTATTTTACGTTGGGGTTCATATCTTCAAATTTACTTCTCAGGTCAAACAATGGCTAGCACAGGTTTTCTACTGTATGTGTGCACGTGAGTGTGTATGCAAAATTTCACTTCCCTGGTATACTGGGCTGTCTTTTTTCTGTTACTAAGGGAACTGCTAGTCTTTTCATCATGGTATTCACTTCATATCACTTTACTGTTTTAATTATTGTTTATGGGGTTTATGTTTTAACTTTCATTACAAAATATATTTTTTTTACCTTTTAAACGTCTTTACCTTTTCTTTATTAGGTAATGTACTTCATTTTGAGTCTCTAGTGCTTTTCTTACTCTTAAGTTCTGTTTAGTTGTTGTCATAATCAACGTATTTGAAGTGTGTGTGTGTGTGTGTGTGTGTGTGTGTGTGTGTGTGTGTGTGTGTGTTATTACTTATAACTGTTTTTCTACTGATTTACTTTTTTAGGAGTATTTCAGTGTTTGATATTATATCATTCCATTGCTAAATGGCTTTTCAAGATGGTGACCATTTGTTGGATTTTCAACAGTGACAGAAAAGGTAATTGTCATTAAATGTGAAGAGTGTGTGGCCTGTAATATTTTTCTGCCATACAGATTTTATGTAAAGGTAAATAGTAATTTGATTAGTCAATATTCCTCACTGATTTTTATAATTATGTATACATTTTGGTGTGTATGTACACATATTTTTCCTAACAGAACAGCCCACATGTATCTGGTAAATGATATTTTTATCTATACTCTTTGCTCATTGACAAAAGCTTAACTGAATCATTAAAAGTATATCTTCATCCTTGGCATGTTATAAGGAAGGAATAAGACATGACAGTGCATGGTTTATTGTCTGATATGACTACGTCTCAGGCATGAAATAACCAACCACTGTGTGCCTTTAGCACCGGTAGTATGCCTTTCTCAGATGATAAATTTCACCTCTAAGTATTCTTTTACAGCTTATAAGATGTAATCCCCCTAAAAAAGCAATTAAGTGAATAAAAACGAGTAAAATATGTAACCAACAAAACAAATAAATAATTACTGAAGATAAGAGAAAATAATCCCTCACTCCTTGATGAGACTTACTTCTGTCAGTCTGAGTCACTAACACAAACATACACAGAAAAGATTTTTGTTTAAAGGTGAGGGAGTAGCAACATTTTTTACATGCAGAATAACACAAAACATTATATCTGTTTCACATTTTTTGATGTAATCATATGCTATGTTGATCAGTTATCAGCAAAGGAGTGTCTCAGCTACAGCTATATATATATATATATATATATATATATATGTTTACTATCAAAATAAGGAATGGCATGTAGGCAAATACAGGTTGGTCGAATGGTTGTTTCCAAAATGTTGTAATGTTGAACTGGAAGTGGTCAAAGTTATATTAGCAAATATGAGTACACATTCGCTAATATGAATATGAAATCAACTTTCTGAATGGAGATCAGGGTGCTGTGTGGATCGGGAAATTTATCCTTTCTTCACTGTAGTGCAATCTCAGAGTTGGTATATATAATATGCAGGAACTGTGTGCGTCTGCTCCCCTGTAAAAAGTAAACGGACCCAACAAAAAGTAAATGGAAACACAGACTTTCGAATTTGAAAGTTCTGGAATTCGAATGTCAGTTATCATGCTTATCACATTTGATGGTTATTTTAAATAAACTTCTAAAAATCAACATTCTTTACCAGTCTTTTAAACAAAAAACATTGTGACATTCCTTATTTTGATAGTAAACCTGTATATATATTTTATCTCGTGTCTATATTTTCCCAGCAGCACTACAAGTAGCTATAGATGGATTGTTATATTTTATTTTTTAATCAGATGAATCCCATTGATCTTTTAGTGCATATATCCACCTTCATACTCAACACATACACACGCGCGCACACACACACACACACACACACACACACACACACACACACACACACACACACACACACACACATGACTGCAGAATTGCACAAACAGTCCCTTCAGTTGTTTGGGTTGAATTGCATTGTGTAACAAATTAAGCAAGTATGTCTTGACAACACATCACAGCAAATATTGACAGGTAACCATGGGAGAGGAGAAAGTCAGAAATGCATTGGTCAGAATACTATGTCTACATGGAGAAGATAGTATGTTGTGATATAAGGCTGCCAAAATCAAGAGTTAGGGATGGTGGGCTGTAATACACATGACAGGATGCATGCACACAAGGAGCACAAAAACTGAGTATCAGACAGAAGTGAAAGCCACAGTGCATACAGTGACAGAATACTGCAAAACAAACAAAAACCAGCAGTGCAGTCAGTGACAGAATACTGCAAAACAAACATAAACCAGCAGTGCAGACAGTGACAGAATACTGCAAGTTAGGGATGGTGGGCTGTAATACACATGACAGGATGCATGCACACAAGGAGCACAAAAACTGAGTATCAGACAGAAGTGAAAGCCACAGTGCATACAGTGACAGAATACTGCAAAACAAACAAAAACCAGCAGTGCAGTCAGTGACAGAATACTGCAAAACAAACATAAACCAGCAGTGCAGACAGTGACAGAATATTGCAAAACAAACAAAAACCAGCAGTGCAGACAGTGGCAGAATACTGCAAAAAAAAAAAAAAAAAAACAGCAGTGCAGACAGTGACAGAATACTGCAAAACAAACAAAAACCAGCAGTGCAGACAGCGACAGAATACTGCAAAACAAACAAAAATCAGCAGTGCAGTCAGTGATAGAATACTGCAAAACAAACATAAACCAGCAGTGCAGACAGTGACAGAATACTGCAAAACAAACAAAAACCAGCAGTGCAGACAGTGACAGAATACTGCAAAAAAAAAAACAAAAACCAGCAGTGCAGACAGTGACAGAATACTGCAAAACAAACAAAAACCAGCAGTGCAGACCGTGACAGAATACTGCAAAACAAACAAAAACCAACAGTGCAGACAGTGACAGAATACTGCAAATAAAACAAAAACCAGCAGTGCAGACAGTGACAGAATACTGCAAATCAAACAAAAACCAGCAGTGCAGACAGCAACAGAATACTGCAAAACAAACAAAAACCAGCAGTGCAGACAGCGACAGAATACTGCAAAACAAACAAAAACCAGCAGTGCAGACAGTGACAGAATACTGCAAAACAAACAAAAACCAGCAGTGCAGATAGCGACAGAATACTGCAAAACAAACAAAAACCAGCAGTGCAGACAGTGACAGAATACTGCAAAACAAACAAACCAGCAGTGCAGACATATACCATATATAGACACATGTAGTGATCCTTTCAGAAGAGCAGGGGTGCGCCATGTTAGTATTAGTCAAATTGTGTCACACATCAGCACATGTGAAAAGCAGCAAAGGTCTGGGAAGTGAGACAACCCTTCAATTAGGATAACAGAAAACAGCAGATAAAGATAACTTAAATCAAAACACAGCTAACTGCATGTTTTATTGATAATATTATCCATACTCAAGAAGGCTGCCTATAAGAAGACATTAAGAAATACAACTTGCAACATATACCCAGGCCAGTCACCATTCCTAATATGGATATGTGGTATAACTCACAGCAACATGTTATGGGCAAGAGCTGTCAAAAAAATATAAGTTGGATAATTCTTCTTGGAGAATAACACTTTAGTTAACCAGTCATCATTAATGGCTGCAAGTTTTCATGGCAACAGTTGGCCAAAACTTTGGAATAGCTGTTTACAAAGGAGATCTACACAATCATGTTCCCCTGGTACATTGCTAAGCACAGCTACAGTGGGCACCTGGTATAAAGCCCTTAAGGTTTTCAGTCTGTGGTGCCAAGCCTTTGCTACATTCTGTGCATGCAGCAAACCTTCTGCTGAAAGGAATGCCACATTCCAGAACATGATGGAGAACAGTGGTGGGACATGGGACAGCTTGGATTTACACATCTTGTACATCTTCACTGAGTCACATATAGAATTATATTCCAGGAACAGTTGCAGACCCACAGTCTCTGATGACAGAACACATCATATTTCCATAAACAGATCACAAACCTCCACCTCAAAGATGACTGCAAGGACAGTCATATGACAGATATACAAGGCAAATGAAACCACAGTCCCATGCTTGCAGACAGGGCCTGTGCTTGCATATGGCATCAGAGAATTTGAATGGAAAGGAAACAGCATCCCTTCAGTTGTGCGTCTGGAAAGGATTCATGCATGCTGTCACAGTGGATTTTGCTAAGTTGTACTTCCATTCTTAGGTTCAAGCTGCAAAATGAGTTTCCTGTACACTCAATCAGACAGCTGAATAAGGCACTGTATTCCATCTCAGTTGTTATAAGAGCATATGCTGGAGGGATGATCCTGTCCATGTCATCCTGTCCTAGTCAGCCATGACTATCTTTTTTATGTCATGTAAACATATATGCCAAATTGCTTGTTTAAATCACTTTTCTCACGTCATTTATTTACTACAGCTTGTATATTATACTGTGCTGTTTTTATTCTACTAATGTTTTTCTCATGTCATTTATTTACTACAGCTTGTATATTGTACTGTGCTGTTTTTATTCTACTAATGTTACTCATTTATCGTATTGTATGGATTTAACAGAGCCTCTCTCTGCTGTCTTAGTTCACCTCTGTAATTATCTTAGTCCACCTGTGTAATTGTTTCTATTGTAAGAGATTGTATCTATGTAATGGAACTTTTCTTGCTGGGCTTCCACTGAAAATGGGCCTCTGGCCCAGTTGGACTTGCCCAGTAAACAAATGTAAAATAAATAAATAAATAATAAAATAAATATACTATTTAAAACTGATGACAAACCTTGGAGCTTTTTGAGAATGTGTCATCATAGAAACATATGTGACTGACAGGCAGGTCAAGTCTGACAGGTAGCACAGAGGACTAATGCTCTGACTTGTTAATAAGCTGATTTCTGTGCCAAGGGTACAGTGTTTGAATCTTTCCATCTTCATTTGCCTACTGTGGGATCTTGACCAAGTCATTTAACCTGACAGTGATTTGCAGCAATGGGAAATTTTGGCTAGGCTACTTAATGGTGTCCTACACCGCATATCTGGTACCTACCTATAAAGTTAAGCAGGTTTGCTTGTGTAATTAGCATAAATAGTACTGTAACTGCACCATCAGCCTCATGGTACACATGCATCCATCCATCTCAAATCAGCAATAAGAAATATTGTAACAGAAAATTGTTGAGTGTGACTATTTTTTTCTCTGCTGCTGGTACACCTACTAAGTGGTTGTTGGGTAAGCTGCATCAACTCCTGTTTTATTGACAGTCATACAGCCATGATACCGTATAAGCACCAAATCTCATCCTGTATGATTTTTCCATAAAGCTAGTGCTCAGTGTGCTTGGTGGTTGTCCTCATTCTGAGAATAACATTAGTAATAGGTCCTGCAGTGACATCTGGTCCATGTAAATGATCTTCTTCAGAGCCCCTCTGACATCCAGTGTAATGGTGACCACCTGTCCATCATATCTTACTGTCATCTTTTGGGTACTGCACAATGCATTTTACTATTCCATGTTTTTTTTTTTCTTGGGTTTATAGGTAGCCCTCTGTGAATTAGCTTCAGATTTTTACATGCAAATTCCATAGTCCAGTACAGTTGTCCAAGTGTTCTAGGATATGATGCACTTGGTTTATTCATATCCCATATGCTTATTCCACACTTGGGTTGTTTCCCTCCACTGTTTTTGCTATCATGTTGTGTTGGTTGATTGGCATCTTACATCATTACCATGCCCCCTTACATATCCTTCCACAAAAGTCATAATAATGTGTGCCAAAGGAAAGTCTTACAGGATGCCAATGCTTTCAGGGATACCAGCACTTACAGGGATGTCAGTGGAATATAGCTGGATTGTATTAGTCATGCCTGTTGATATAATGTGCCATTTCTGCAGTGGTCTCATTGTACCAATGTAACTGTCACTGGTTTGTGATTTCTGTTAACTACATAACACACAGGACATCTGGTAAGGTGGCTCACTGGTTGTTATCAGATTTGGATGGTACACTGGGTAAGAAACATGTAAAACCCATTTGTGCTTGCTGTATCTTCTTACAAGTGTGTGCACTTACTGACAGCACAAGATTGCTTTCTTTGTGCCACTTTTAGATTTGGCATGACACTTCAAGGAGGCTGAGTTGTGTCTAAAATACATCTCAGGAGTGCAGCATCACCCTATCCTTTGTGTCATCCCACCCAACTGGTTCCCCCCTCATCTTTAAGTAGTTGAGGAGCAAGAAAAAAAAAGTTCCTCTCCATGGCCTTGAAGAGCTAAAAAAAACATTCTGTAATTTTAAACTGTAGCAAACTGCTTACCGCTCCTATAGTTTATGCCACACACATGGAGTTAAAATACTTCTACTGCCTGTAATGCACCAAAGACCTAATGGAACCTGCCAATTGTACTACCAAACACTTTGAACCTATGGAAACTGCTCCCTTCACCTCAGCCTTGATATAGCTCTGAGTATAAATGCTTGAGGTAGGAAGAGAACATGCAACCTTCTGATACTTTTAGTATGGAAGGCAAGTTCACTAATTCCCAGGCAAATTGGTGACTGTAGGTATATCAGTCTTTCTTGGTTATTTTGTGTCAGTATTCTGAGTGGGTGGCATGACGTCTACATTGCATTATAGGACTGAAGTTGTAAGTCAAACAAGAGTATGGAAGATCTCTTAGATATCAAAATGTTGTCCAGTGTTGTCAGATCCGAATGGTAATATACTGTGTATTGTTCTCACGCTTATAGTATAAACAATGAGAAAAATATTCCTATTACCAAATTGGTATACAGAAAATTAAAGCACAATTTATAAGCTAGCTATGCCCTACCCAGTCTGTTTTAACTATATTCAGGAACAGCTATGAGACCAAAATAATATAAAAGGTGATTCTTTTTGCATATAACTCTCATGTAACTGCCCTATAATGTGCAGTTATTTCTAAAACTGCACACTGTCAAAAAGGTTTATTTGGCTGCACTGCTGTAATACAGCTCTTCTGAAATCAGCTTTCTTTTTGATATGTTTTTCCTTAACACCTGGCACATACAGTTTAGATCAACAAAATCACAACTTTTAAATGGAAGCATTTTCACATTTTTAAACGTCTGTTGAGGTAAGAAAGCCTGCTACTAGAAAATCATATATTAGCAAATGGATAACGTTTTTGAGTTGGTGCCAATGAAAGAACCAGTACCCATTCAGGGTTAGTCTTTCTCTGTTTTTCAATCTTTTGTGTGAGTTGCTATCCTATGATCTGTCTTGCTCCCTGATTAAGGTTAATTTGTTGTCCATTTCTGCTTGTCTCTGTACTTACTTACAGTACAGTCTCATGTAAAAATGTTTTTGAAAGGTGGTTTGTACAAGAAGCCTGTTAGAAAAACTAACTGTTGCTCCATTTGCACCAGCTCATCATGCTGACTTGAGGATCTTAACATGAAAAACGTGCTTCCTCGTTGCTTTAACCTCTGCAAAAAGTGCAACTAAATTGCAAGCTCTTATGGTGGGTCAACTTTATCTCATTTTTCACAAAGATAGGGTTCTTTTTTAAGAACTAATCCTTGTCTTATGCACAAAGTGGTATATGAGTTTACTTTAAGCTAAGCTATGCATACAGTAGGCCATTTCAAGCCTAGCCAATTTCTTTCTCAAAGGTGAGAATCAAACCCTGTACTTTGTGATTGGGAGGTAAATACCTTAACTACTACACCAGCCTCTAATCCATCTCCCTCTCTTCTTCCCAGAACTGAAAAATGAGGGAGAAATGTTATCTCATACCTTAAGATGTCCACAGACAGCTCAGGTGCTATAGTTAGATATCTTTCAGAACTTTTGATTAGTTGTTCATTTCTTGTGAAAGTAAGAAGAAAGAATAACCTGCATTAAAACTGGCTATTTCCAAGTGGTCGTCTCATAACATTATTTTCGTTACTTCCATTACAACAAATCTATTCCACACAGGATCAGTTCTTAATCTACTAGGGCCTTGGCTTCATCTGTGGCTTTTTGTAAAGTTTGATTCTAGCAATATTTTAGAAGTAGAAACTTGTTTTCTGTGCACACTTGTACAAAGCAATTTAAACTAGATTCCTTCTCCAAGAATAAGATGGGCTTTGCTAGCACTATTCTCCAGGGGCTCATGGACCCTCATTCTTCCTCCTCCCAGTCTATCTAAGTTACGATAATCTGCCCATATATGATCACCCACAAAAATAAACAGCAACAAAAATAGCAAACCACCAAAGAAATGGCCAGTGAATCCACAAGCAGTAAAAGCTTTTAATTAAGACCAGCTCTAGCGCCTGGGCTATATAGTCTTCAAAGAGTAAAACAGTATAAACAAACAGCACCTTAAATACCCTTGCAACAAGATAACACCTAAATCAGTTATACAATTAATTATTCAAATGAAAAATTTCCAATTACATTCTGTATTAAGTACACCAGGAGCCAAAGTGCCATACTTCAAAAGAAACAGACTCTTTATATAAAACCTTACTTTTGACATCTATATTATCATAGTCATTATAAAACATTTGTTCCAAAATTATTCCCTGTAGCCCCTCTCTCCCAAATCACTGCTATTATATAATTTAAAATGTACTGCAATGGGACTTTCTAACTTACCTTTTTAATATATCTATCATATTCTTGAAGCCTTAACTTAAAGGCACTTTTACTTTTACTTATATAGACTAAATTACAGGAGAATTTTAACTCATTTATAACCCCTTCTGTATTATGGTTGTACTTTTTATGGGATTTAACCAATATCCCATTAATTCTATCAAAAGACTTCACAACAAATTTACAACTTAAGCAATTTCCACATGGAAAAGTTCCCACATAACCCATTTCTCTAGATAAAGTATCAATTGGAAAAGAAAACTTACTAGTACTAGTATATTCTTTATATTTCTTCCCCGCTTGTAAGAAATACAGGAAGCATTATATAAAATATCAGTATTTTTTTTCAATTTTAACAAAAAAAAAAAAAAAAAACAGTAAAATCTAACTAAGTTCCGTAATTTTTTAAATTTTTTGTTACTTCCACTACAACAAAACTATTCCACACAGCATCAAATCTTATTCTACCAGTGGCTTTTTGTAAATTATTTGATTCTAACAATATTCTAGAAGCAACAACTTGGTTCTCTGTGCACACTTTTACAAAGCACTTTAAACTAGATTCCTTCTCCAAGAATAAGATGGGCTTTGCTAGCACTGTTCTACAGGGGCTCATGGACCCTCATCCTTCCTCCTCCCAGTCTAAGTTATGATAATCTGCCCATATAGCTTAGGCTAATGTAGCATTGATCAAATGAAGAACACAGTACAGTTGTATAAGTAAGATTAACATAACAGTAGATGCTTGAATGACCACTGCTGGAGTAGATGCTCTTCCCTCTATCCCCTTGTTTCCTGTATGTTTTTATGACAGGGTATAGATGTGTTATTATTGTTATTTTCTTAAGTTTGTCCTTCAAAAGGCTTTTGTCTCTCTCTCTCTTGGCTGCATGAAAGCTTTGAAAGGCTGGCACCCGGCCTAAATTTTAATCAGCTCATCTCAAGCTGACTAATGGATTGGACACATTCCCTGAAATTTTGGAAACTAGCTGGCTACTATATATCCATGTAGCTTAAGCTACTGCAGCAATGATCATTTGAACAACTCCTGTTATGGAACGTTTACTTGCCCAACTGTACTTTATTCTGTGAGCTTTGATTTAGAATATTAACTGTCAATCAAACTGTACCAAAAGCTGTTATTGTGGTCAGGGAGTTATTTAAGTGCCTGGAGAGATGTCAGTTCTACCTGAGTTACAATGTTAAGTTATAGGGAGGCTTTTTATGCAGCAACAAACATTTGTAATCCAGGCTGGAAACACTGTTTATACTTATTATGCCTTCAAAAGGTCTGATAATTACAGAAAGAAAAATAAAATGCTATGTTTTAGTTGTCATTTACTTACATTGTAAATTTAGGCACCAGATGAAGATTTTTACTAGTAGTAAATGTAGAAACAGTCTGTATTCAGTATTATCTACTCTGTTTCTGATTGAGTGATATGAGTTTTGATTAGGGCTGGAGCATGGAAGTAGTCCCATAGTAAAGCAATAATGCCAGACAGGCTGTGTGCCATTGTGGAAATAGCCCAGGCACCCCATACTGGTGTTATTTCCACAATAGCGCACACACACACACACACACACACACACACACACACACACACACACACACACACACACACACACACACACACACACATTGGAGACATTATTGTGGTTAGTGAATGGGATATAAATTATTTTGAATTTTTTAATATTATTATAAATACTTTTTGTATGTTTGATGCAAAATAGTTATTCCACCTAATATTTCAGAGATAATATAGTACACATAATTGTTGCTGAAACAAACATTTTATAGTCAAAATATATGTTAAGTATTTAATGATTTAATGTCTACATATATTAAACACACACACACACACACACACACACACACACACACACACACACACACAGATAGAAACACAAGCACACATACATGCACACACACTGCACTTAACATGCATATTGTTCAGCGAACACATCCACAGATATTGCCTTGTTATATAAAAATGCAACCCAATGGACATTTCCTATAAAGTTGCTTCAAAACGCCTAAATTAACTGCACCCATATACTCTTAAAGTCTAATGACAGATGCCTTAAACAGAAAAGCATCTTTGGTAACACCATAATTTGAATAATATTGATAAGTCCTGCTAATGTAAATGCCTTACTGTTTCATTTGCTTAACAGCTTAGAGACTGGCTCACAGACCCCTACATATTTTTTATGGATTATAGTTCTACATTTTTCAAACTCCCTTTTCCTCAAGCAGATTATCCTCCCCAAAACATTTTAATAAATGACTCTGAAACAAAACAAACAAACAAAAAGGTCAGATTTCCAGTCTGGCGCTAGGCCCATATACTCCACATGAGAGCAAAAAAAGGCCATTCTGTCTCTGGCTTGTTTTGTGACTAGATGCATGTCTTCAGTAAAGATATTCTGTAACATACTAATGCAGGGTTGGAGGGGTGGTCTGCTCCGGGTGCAAATAAGGGGGTGCAGCCTTGTAAAGCAGCTGGACCCTTTAAGTAAGGGTGTCCTTTTATAAGAATGCCCACTGTGTATGTGTATCCCTGTGTGTGTTGACACCCACACAGCCTATTGTCCTCTTATTCCATATTCAGAAATTCAAAACAACACTTGCCATCACTACTCATGTGTGTCTGTTGCTACATCTGTTAAGGAGTGCATATTCTGCACATGGGACTAGAACAAGATTAATGTGTGTGTATAAAATGCCCTAGCTAGGGATGGTAGGTCAGTTAAGTTCCACAGGCTCAAACCCTGTACCTTGGTTACAGGAAATAAGAACCTGAATCCTCTACACCAACTGCCAAACTAAGTTTTGGTACATTTTCAAGGAATTGTGAATGTCAGTGTATTTTCAAAGACTTGTGAGCTTCAGTACATTTTTAAGGAATTGTGAACTATCCTGCACTCTTTCAAAACCTCTATAAAGAATACTTCAACAAAGCCTGGACTTGCTCCTGTATGAGAGCAGTCTAAGGTACTCACGCCTTTTCCTACCTCAACTCTGTCTATCCTCACTACTAACTTAACCTACCCTCCCTTCTTCTATACATACTGCCCTGAGGTTACACTCATACCTTTTCCGATGCCTTACTTCTGCAGAGACTGTGCATATTGACTGATATTGGTGGACTGTAATGACAGAAGTATAAGTGGGCTTCTATGGCTGAAATGTTCTGAAATGGGCAGTTCTGTCATTATTGGGTCATACATTTTTTTTGTCATTGCTTACTGGAAAAATATTCAAACTATAAATTTAAAACAGTCTAACAAGCGGTGCTGTGCTATATAAGGAATATACTTTAATACAATCAGAAAGATACATCAGAGAACACGTGCATGTATGCATGGTCCTAAAATGTGTGCAAGGGGCCTATGGTTTGAAAACAGCCTAAAGGTAAGCTTTAACTGCCTCTGGCCAGATGCATTTTCTTTGAATGTGGGTTTCAATGCCGTTTCAATGAATGTGAGTTTCAAGGACAGATAAGTTTACCATTAATGCTAAGTCTGTTTTCATTGTGAGACTATTTTTTAATAAATGTGTGTGTGCTATAAAATTTGAAATTAAAGTTTTCCTATAACTGTAATCATTGTAGAAGTAAAGAAGAAAATAGTAAACACACTGACAGATGTGTACAGTGTTTATGGGGGAGAACTAGCCCAGTAATACAACACTGGAATGACTGTGGGGGGTGCTGTGTATAGGTATGTTTGTGTGTGAGGGGGTGATCAATTATCTTGCCTACGGCCTCATTTGACCATGAACTGGGTCTGAAGTAGATGCTTTGTTTCTTCCTGTTGTGTGAATTCGTGAGGCCATGTGTGAGAAGTGGTACATGACTGCATAGCTCTCAACCTTCCATCTCCAAAATGAGGGACACTAGCCCTCGTAATGTGGAACAAATAGGCAAAATGTGGAACACATGCTAATGGCTTACTAACAACTTCAATTAGGAAGGCCATAGGAAGTTTTAAATATGCTGGTTTTACTTATAAAGAAGATCTTTTAATGAATTAATATGATTCATTTCTATTTATCATGGATTTCACTTAAAAAAATTCCTAACACTGCATGTGTGTGACAGAGTCTTTCAATATGGAATACTGAGGAACTTTGAGGAATATGAACTTTTTAAGACCCCAAATGAGGTATGTTCCTTGTAATGAGGTACACTTGAGAGGTATGCATGACTGGAGGAAACTCAGAAGGAACTACAGAGAAGAACGAAGAGAACCACGGTTATTTTTAAAATTAACAACAGCCTTCTTTTTGTGCAGTAGTACAATGCATTAGAGAATTTTGCAGTGGAAAGTTTTTTTTGTTTTTGTTTTTTTTTGCTTAACTGAAATCAGCGAACTAGATTAATCTAAGCAAAAGAATCAAACAGAGCATTACAGACTACTAGACTGAAGGTAAGCATTTTTGTAATGTGAATATAACCAGATTTTCTTTCTTATTTTTGGAGAAAGGGAGGGAGAATGGTCGCAAGGCTAGTGCGTGTGTGTTTGCATTCATTTAAATATTTTAAAGTTTGACTAGTGTGTAAGTGTGTGTCTGTGAGTGTGTGTGAGTGCATTTGTTTAAATATTTTAAAATTGGATATTTATGTTTTTTTCATTGTACTCTTCTGCCCTCTTTTGTTTTTGGTGGTGTGGGGGGTAGCCAGCTGGGCTGTGGATTAAAGCAACTTGCCCTTTTACTTGTCATCTTAAATTCTGCCATTAAGGTTGGCAAATTAATATTTATGTTATTAAATTGGAATATTTTCATCCTTTTGGGAGGGGAGGTTGGTCGGCTGTGCTGTGGATGAATGTAACTTGTCCTTCTCACTTTAAATTTCACCTTTAAGGTGCATTTGCATGAATACATCTAAATACGTATGCTTTTGGGTGCGGCAGTAGGTTTCTCCTTTTGATATTATTTTTAAAGGCTGGCTAGTGTGCATTTGTGTGAATTTTTTTTTTTTTGGGTTGGGGTGACTAGTTCTGCCATGTGAATTTATCCTCTTTACTTTCTCAGCTGATGTCTGGTATTAAGGGCTGACTATTATACATTTGTACAAAAACAATTGGAATATTTACTCCTTTTTTTCTTGGGAGTGGTTGGCTAACTGTGCTGTTGATGAAATTACTAGTGCTTGGCTTAATGTCTGGCATTAACAGATAATGGGCATTTGTGTGAAATAAACTTGAATATTGTATGAAACACATTTGAAACTGTCCCTAATTCTACTGAATTTTCTTGTATTTCCTAATATGTTCTGTCCATATCTCTCAATTGTCCAGATTTTCTCAGAACGTCCAGATTTTTGCCTCATATTTTTGGTCTGTTCCTCAAAAAATTGAGGTTTTCTGATAAATCACGGAGTACTGAAGTCAATTAAAAATGACATATACTTGCGTTTCAGACTTCATATCCTTTAGAAAATGCATACTAACATAAAACGTGTTATTATAGCAACTAAGTTTATAACAGCAATATTTAAAATATGTCCCTATTTTTGGTCCTTTGTACCCCCATTATTTAAGGCTTTGTTCAGATTTCTTGTGCTAAGATGTTGAGAGGTGTGGTTTGCTCTGCAAGTTACTCTTTGCTTAGCTTAAAGTCTGCTTTTACATGACTTGTGTGTATTTGCATATATGTGCTGCAATCTTTACTCTCTCTCTCTCCCTCCCTCTCTCTGGGTGCTCTATTTGTAAAACCAAGTTGAAATTGTTCCTGATTTTGCAGAATGTGCCTAAGTTTGTTTCATCTTGATATGTTTCTAACAGAATTTCTGGTCAACTGTCCACATAAGTTACCAGATCCTGAACTACTAGGCCAGATATTAGTGGTGTGTTGTCAATGTCATACTCAACTTTCCAAAGGAGATGATAAAGCATTTTTAACATTTAGCTTTAGTCCATGATTCTGGCACTAGTTATTTGTTTGGGACAACTCTTCCTGTAGGATGGCTGAGTCTTTTAGGGATTTGATCACTGCTCCTAGCTTACTCCATGCTGGCCATTTTGTTTCATTTCTTGATTATTACTAAAAACAATTGTCAGAGGAAGAGGTGTTAGAAATCTCTGGTGGGTAGGTGTTAAAAAAATTTCTGCTCTGTGTGTCAAATATGTTAGGTACACCATTGAAGATATTAAGCATCTGGCCTAATATGGAACTTTAAGGTACTCTTACATTCATAAGCAGGGAGTCAGAGATGATAATTTTCCCATTTTATGCATTTCATTTTTTTAGGTTCAATAATTAGTGAAAATGTTTTTATTATTATTATTATTATAACTGAAATGCTGTAAATGGTTTAGTAACAGCTCTTGCAATAAAGCATCAGCTTCTTTCAGTAAATTTAAGAACACGGAAGTAACAACTAATCACTAGGGAGGTCCTGGGAAAAAAAGCTCCAAAGTATTATAAAACATTTTAAGAACAGTGATGATCCAGAAGGAAGCAGAATTTAAGAAATACCACAGTTCCTGGTGGGTCTTGATGCAGAGAAAGCATTTGACAGAATAAGCTGGGACTTTATGAGCAGAGCAATGGAAGCTTTTGTATTCCCTGATAAAATTATAAGGTTGATTAGGAGGATATATGAGGGATTAGAGGCAAAAATTAAAGTGGGTGCGGTCCTCTCTGATAATCTCTGCTTGAGCAGAGGAACCAGGCAGGGATGTCCTCTCTCATAGTTTCACAGGTTCATAGGATGATACTAGGCTATTGGCCCGGAGGTCCTTGCAGGCCTAGCCAAGAATTTTGCCCATGTTCCCTCAAAGTCAGCACCTGTTTCCCCTGTTCAGCAAGGACATAGGTGGGATCCAGGGAGTGTATTTTCTGTTTCCCATCCAGTCATCCATCTTAAAGAGGGCTAGAGAGGTACTCTGCTTGACATGGAGAGGGAGTCTATTCCACAGATGGAGGAGTCTTTGGGACACAAATCTATCTCGCCAACAAGTTCTATTAATGTCACAGACCAGGTTAAGGCCTTGATTGTGGGTTGCGCAAGTGGAGATGGTTATATTTAGAACCATTGGCAAAGAAAATAAGTGACTCAGAAACTCAAGAATATAATTGGTATGGTAGTCAAGAAAAGCTGACTCTATTTGCAGATGACATTATTTTATACCTAACAAAAACAGAATGGGACATTACAGTGCTATGGAACATATTGACACAGTTTTAAACCTTTTCAGGATAAAATAATAATGAAGCTAAAACAAAAGCAATAGCAGTAAATTATGTGCCCACATACAAATTGGTTCAGCGATATCCATACTTATAGGCATATCATAAAATGAAGTATTTAGGAGGATGGATTAAAAATGATACTGGTGTGGCAGTTAAGGATATGTGGGATGAGACTAAACAAAAGATAAAAAAACTGAGAAAATGGAAGCTTTGTTATATGGATGTCAATACTAAGATATAAGCAATAACATTTTTGGTACCTTTAGTCTTATACACAGGTCAAGCATATTTTTATCAACCAGAGGAGAGGTTGTGGATAGCAATTAATAAAGATCTAAAGGATTTTATCTGGGAGGGGAAGATGGCAAGGGTGCAAGTGGGATAAGCATTTTCTTTCAATAGAACAGGGTGGATTGAGATTACTAGAGTTGATGGGGTATTTCAGAGCAACACAGTTAAGGTTCCTATACATAGCACAAGCAGAAAACTGTAATTCAAAGTAGAAAGAGATGATGATGAAATGGGGGGAAGCTCAAGAAACAAGGAGAAACTGGGATTTTGGATGCAGTCCTTTAAGGAGAACAACAATAATCATGCATAATATTATATTCATAAAGTAGCAGAAGTTATTCTAAGAACTAAGCCAATACAAGAATGGAGAAAGGAGATTTTGCCAATAGGGAAGACTACGATTAGGGATACAGACAATAGGCAAGATGGAGTGGGAATATATCGGAGAAAATTGGCAAAGGAACCAAGGCATTAGGAGCAAATAACTAGAGAGGGAAAGGTAATAGTATGGGAAGATGCCAGGAACTTATTTGGACTGCAGATTAGAGATTCCCTTCAATATCAAGGATTGATATCAGAGTATAGGCAAAAAGAAAGAACAAGGGAGGTCCTAAATGAAAGTCCAGCACTGGTAGAGTTTTTAGCAGAATCTAGAACAGAAGTTGAGGTTAAGAAAGGAATGATTAGTAGAGCATACAAAATATGGCTTAATAACTGTAACAATCAATCAGAGGATGTTAGGAAGGATTAGGAAGAGAAAATGGATAAGCAATTCACAAATAAACAATGTAGAGATATATGTATGTCTCCCAAATATGCAAGAAAATCTAGAACATTTAGGATCTTTGCTTGGAAGTGTTACATAGGTATTTTTATACCTCAAGCAGGCACCAAAGTATGTTTCCTCAGGTAGACAGCAAATGTTGGAGGTGTGATTGGGAAGAAAGAGATAATTGGCAATGTATTTTCTGGGAGGGTAATGAGTTGGCTGACTTTAAAGATTCCCCCCAGACTGCACTATCAGAGATGCTGGTGAGCAAATTGGAGTAACTAGGGAAATTATTTTTTTGAACTATGATACAGAATCAAAATTGCCTCGACATAGTAAGCCTTTGTAGAGTCTAATTATGGTGGCTGCCAAAAAAGCAATTACTAGAAAATGGAAATAAAAATCTAAACTGACTTTACTAGAAGTAACAAAGTTAGTAAGAGAAATAAAATAACTGGAACTGTGATCTTTAAAAAAGGGTAGGAGCAAATTACATAGGAGAAAATGGGAAATGTGGGATCAATACATGCATAGGAGGAATGAGGTTTAAAAGAAGGCAGGCTTTGAATGAGCTATGTAATGCCTGACTAACAATGACTGGATATGTTAAAAGTGATGTATAATGTTTGCAGCTACAGTTGTGTTGGCACAGTTTGTAATGTATAATGCTTGCAACTGAAAGTGTGTCGCTATGATTTACTTTCACTTATATAAATGTAAGATTGCCTATGTCATACATGATAATTTAATAAAGATGTTTTTTGTTTAAAAAATAATTTTATAGTCTTTAAAAATAGTATAAAAAACTACTACATGTTAAATAATTATTCCACATTAGACATAATATGAAAACAGTGGTTAAGTATAGATACAAGTTATATGACAGTGACTTAACAGAGAAAATGTAGCCTGTTTAAAGAGAAATTAAAGGTAAGTTTGAATAATACAAACAGGGATTGCAGTATGAAGTGAGAGAAAAGCAGGCTTGTGGTATATTTAGGAAGAAAGCCAGGGGATAGAAATTTATAGAAGTAAGGAAGTGAGTGAAAAAGAGAGAAAAAGGAGCTGTAAGGTATGAATAGGCATTTGACCACATTTAGGGATGTAGTTAATCCTGGTGTTGAGCAAGAACAGAGACAACTTTTGGTTAGGATGTTTATCAGAATGGTTTTGAAGGATGGAAGAGCAGGTATTGACCTGCTGGATACAGGTAAGGAGTTCCAGACCTTAGATTTGATAGGTTTGTGAGGAGAAAGGAGCCTTTGGTTATTGGATCATAATGATCAACTGGAAACATAGTTGTATAGATAGAATGTTATTTAGTGCTGGACATGCAAATGGATTCTGGTTCATTTTATAGGTGGTAAGAAGCTGTGTGTATATTAGCAGATGGGGTAGTTCCAACCAATTTAGGCTTTTTAGTGTAATACAATGTTGGGTTCTGAAAGGAGTATTTGCTGCAAATTTTGCCACTTTGTTATAGCATTGTGCAAGTTTTGCTTTTGTGGTGTCTGAAGGATAATAGGGATAGGAGTACCATAAAAAAGTGTGAGGAGGAGATACATAGGAAGGTGGCCTAATGGTTAAGGTGGTTGCCTTACAAACACAAGGTGCAGGGTTTGAGTCTCACAAGGGATAATTGGCTAAGCTTAAAATGGCTCACAAAGGCAATTAATTTAGTGCTAATCTAAGAACCTAATCTATAAGTATAGCTATCTGTGCAGCAGTGAGAAATTTTTTGATGAGTTTTTCTTCTGCACGTTTGTATATGCAGGTCAAATTTAAGATTATCATCCATTATCATCTCTAGTAATATGCTATGAGAAGTGACTTCAGTGGTTATTTTATCAATAGAGAAAACTTTAAATTTTATTGTTTTCATGAGAAAGGGATTTGAGGGGAAAGTAATTGTTTATTTTAGGGTTGAACATGAGTTGTGAGTTACACAGCCATGTTTCAGTCACTGTTAAAGCTTCCCGAATAATTGTTTGAATGCATGGTGTGCCATGATGTGCAAATAAGTGTGGAGTCATCTTATAGGTTAATAGGAGGTTACTAGGATAATGGGGTTAGGGCCTTTACAAGCCTAGCCATATTATACCTGTGTTCCCTAATTGACCATGGTTAGATGGTCATTATTTGCAGAGCAAGTCTATGATCAGCACTGACTGTCCCTGTCCATGAAGAACATGGGTGCCAGCCTCAGGGTGAATTTATGGTCTCCCATCCAATTGATCTGTGTACTGTATCAAGGAGGCCTGTTGTATGGATGTGTGGAGGGTGTTGGTGAAAATGTTAAAGAGAAGGGGACCAAAAACAGAGCCTTGTGGTACACCGTTGGTGACTGGCAGATATGGAGAGATGGTGAAGTGCCCTTTTACTAACTGTTACCTAGCTTTTGAACCATCAAAAGATGGGATGAGAAGTATTTATGGAGGGCTTTTGAAGTAGAAGTTTGCTGTGACAAACTGAGTTGATGGCTTTAGACAAGTCTAGAAATAAGTTGGAGACTAGTTTGCCATTATTTCTAGCTTTAGTGACAGTATCTATATAGGTTAGAAGTGTAGTGTTATATGGTAGAAAGGAGAGCAGCCATGTTGTGTGGAAAATAGGAAACAGTTTAGTAATTGTTTTTTAATACATTTTTCACGTAATTTGGTAAGGGGATAAGACTTCTAATTTTATACACGTACAGATATATCAAGCATGAGCAATAATGCTCTTCTAGCCTGCTGATATATCAAAAGAATCATCCCCATAATAAGCGTCTAATATGTTTTAAAAATTTATTTATTTATTTATTGCAGTTTGATTACTGTGGAGGTCCACGGGGCTTGGAGCCCGTTTTCAGTGGAGGCCCGGGGAGAAAAGCTCCAACAGGAAACAGCAGTTAAAATGTTAATACATTTACATACAATTACATAAAACCACTATAAAAGTTACATAAATATTCAGAGACAGCTTCATTGGAAAATAACAGTTATCAGCAGAGAATAAATCTCATCAGTTTCAAATGCTTATGGAGGAAAATACTGGCTAATGCAAAAAAGATGAGACTGATATTTAGTTATCTGAGGTGAGAATTTAGTAGAGGTAAAGTAAGGTAAATGGGGTTAGCCTGGAGAGAGGTGGCAGGGTAGAGTGGGAGGAATGGGCTGCAGAGAGCAATTGCATTTCCTGTTTTGATAGAGATAAGAATGGAGGTGATTTTTGAAGTGGTTGAGGTTGGTACAGGATCTCAGAGTTGAGGGCAGGGCATTGCATTTTTTGGCTATAGTAAAGGATAAGAGTAGTTTACCTGCGAGGCACTTTGGTTTTTGAACTGAGATTAGGTTTTGGTGAGAAGATCTAAGTGGTCTAGGGGGGTATAAGGTTGTAGAATGTTAGAGAGAGCAGGGCAGTTGGTAGGGTGGAACAGTAATTTGTGTGCAACTGAGATTTGGAGAAAGTCAAGGTGGTTGGGGAGTTTGAGCCAGTTTAGGGAGTGGAGGGAGGTGCAGTGATGTGAGGAGGATTTGGCATTGGTGGCAAATCTGGAGATTTTGTTATAGCATTGTTCCAGTTTGGAGGTAAGTGAGGAAGATAAGTTTGTGAGGAGGAGAGCACTATACAGAAGGGAGGGAAGGAGGAAGGAAGAGGCAAGGGTAATTCTGGTGTGAGAAGAGAGGAAGTGGTTGTTTCTGTACAGTAGGCCAAGTTTTATGTGTGTTTTTTGATGTTTAGCTGGATATGGTTATGAAATTTTAGTTGGTCATCAATGGTAACACCGAGAAGCTTGGTAGGGGATACAATTTCAATGTTGGAGTTGTTAAGGCTGGCAATATGAAATGAGTCCTTATCCAGAGAGGAAGATTTGGAAGGAGAGAAGAGGAGGATCTTAGTTTTGTTTGCATTTAGGGCAAGATGATTTTGGCGCATCCAGTTTTCAGTGGTAGAGAAGGCACTCTGTGTTAGGACTTTGAGTTCAGTTAGATTGGGGGCACAACAGATTAAAGTGGAATCAGCGCATTGCACAATTTTGGTGTTAGGGATGGCTTTGTGGAAGTCGTTAATAAAGATGTTAAATAGCAGTGGGCCGAGTATGGAGCCTTGGGGTACTCCTGTGGGGGTAGGAAGAAAGGAAGATGTGGCTTGGCCCCATTTCACAGCTTGGGACCTGTTAGAAAGGTAGCTGGAGAACCAAGCTAGAGATTTATGACAGAGGTTGAGATTAAAGAGGTGGTTTAGAAGGTGTGAATGAGAGATAGTGTCAAAGGCTTTAGATAGATCTAGCAAAACAGAGGAGACTATATTACCAGAATCACGTGCAGAGTTGATAGAATGCAAGAAAGATAGAAGGGCGGTGGTAGTACTGTGTCCAGGGCGGAAGCTGTGTTGGGTAGGAGAGAGAAGTTGGTGTTTGGTAAGGAATGGCAAGAGCTGAAGGTGTATACATTTTTCAACTATTTTGGAGATAGGGGAGAGGATGGCTATGGCCGGAAGTTGGAGACATTGTAATTTTTGCCACCTTTGTGGAGAGGCAAAATGAAGGCAGAACACCATAGTTTGGGTACGTAGGATTCGAGTAGAGACCTATTAATAAGGATAGAGACAGGTATGGAAATAGTGTCGGAAGATATTTTTAGGAAGGAGGATGGAATGCTGTCAAGGGCATTAGAACAAGGCTTTAGTTTGTGGAGAAGTTTCTTTATTGTATTGGTGAATACTGGTTTGAGTTCAAAAAAGGGGGCAGGAGATAAGTGAAGTGATGATTGAGCAGGGAGGGGGGAAGGGCTGTTGTTGGTGAAAGTTTTGGTAAGTCCTGCGATAGTGGAGGCGAAAAATGAATTGAAAAGGGAGGCTATTTCAAGGTCAGATTTGCTGGTGCCAGGGAAGGGGTTGATTTTTGTACCTGGTTTAAGGAGGAAATTTATGGAGTTCCAGAATTGTTTTGGATTTCTTACATGGTTTTCTTGTAGCTTGGAATAATAAGACTTTTTATCTTTAATGACTAGTTTTTTGACTAGGTTTCTTAACTGCTTATATTTAAGGAACATTTCTGGTTGCTTGAGTTTCAGGTGGGCTTTCCAAGTTTTATCTCTTTGTTGCATTAGCTTTTTTGTGTCATTAGAGAGCCAGGGGGAGCTATTTATTTTGACTCTTTTTGTTCTAATAGGGGCGTGGGAGTTAAGGACAGTCATGAATGCAGAGTTGAAGAAGTCTACAGCTTCATCTAAAGGTAGCATTTTTAGGGGGTTCCAGTTGATTAGTTTTAGAGATTCAGAGAAAGAAATGGGGTTGAAGTTAGATAGGTTACGCGTTTGAAGATATTGGTGAGAGTGAGGGGAGGAGGGAGTTGCTCGGATAGCAAAAGCAGGGAAATGGCCTCCTAATGGGTCAGGAGTAATGCCTGATTTTACAACTTTGTTAGGATGAGATACTAGGATCCAGTCAAGTATAGAGCTGGGGGGATTTGTTTTGTTGGGCCAAGTAATAGAGTTAGTAAGTTGGGTGAATTTGAATAGGTTGATGGCTATTGAGGGATTGGTGTTATTTATTTTATCCCAGTCAATATTTACATCACCCAAGATGAAGTTTTCTAGGTTAATATTGGAGGAAGTCCAAGACAGGATGTCTTCCAGAGTATTAGTATTGTTGCCAGGGGGGATATATAGGCAAATGATGCAGATGCTTTTATGGTGGTTTATTTTTAGTAGGCCAATTACAATTTCAGAGTTGTTGAAAGAAGGAATGGGGTTGCTGTAAGGAGTTATGGACAGAAGATTGGAATAAATTAGTGCAACGCCACCACCTCTTTTATTTGGTCGGTCAGATCGAAGGCAGTGAAATCCAGGAGGCAGGAATTTAGAGTCAGTAATGTGGGGTTTTAGCCAGGTTTCAGAGATAGCAGCTATGTCAGGAGAATTGTGATTGAGCCAGGCATGGAAGAGGGTTAATTTATTTTTTAAGCTTTGGGCGTTAATAGTGAGAAATTTGAGGTTTTCGTTAGAGGGTTTGTTGTTGGAGTGGGGGTGATTAGTGGGAGAGGAGTTAGGGCCATGGTTAGGGTGAATATCACCTGATAAGTTAGTGTAGGTGGGATGGAGGATGTGTTTTTTAGATTTGAATTTTGATGGAAGGGAGTAGTTAGGATTAGGTTTAATTTTGAAGTTCATATTAGAGGTTGGGAAATGTTTTATTTTTAAGAGAAGGATAGGGTGGGAGTGAAATAAAGAAGCTGAGATATTGTGGTAGTGGGAAGCAAGGAGGTGATGTGGAGTGAATGGGGAGAGTGTAAATGGGAATCAGTATAGGAGGAGATTTGATATAGGTATAATAGAAGGAAAGTGAAGGAAGAGAGGAGAATGAATTTGGAAGGCAGAGAGGGCATGGTAGTGGAATGTGGCTGGAGGTAATGGAGAAAGATGGAAAAGAGGTAATTAGGAGTTTGAGGGAGTGGCCAATAGAGGAAAGAGGAGGAGGAAGGGGCGGGTAAGGTGTATTAGGATTGGATGGAGTAGAGGGAGTGGTTGGAAGTGGGGGAATAAATGTAGGAGCACTGGGGGCGAGTGGGAATTGGGGGCAGGGTAGGGGAGCGGAGTGAGCCCGTAGGGCGAATGGAGCGGGGAAGAGCCAGGAGGCGGAAGCCCCAAAAACAGTCAGTGACCTGAGGCAGGTGAAGGAGAACTACAGCCGGGGTGCAGGTATGTGTTTGGAGATTAGTTTATTATTTATACTAGGGGTTTGAGTTTGAAATGAGTGAGAAAATATTTAATAGTGTTATAATGTTATAAATATTTAATAGTGCTTGCTTTGTTATAATTTAGTAGTGTGTTCCAGACTTTAGCTACTCTTTCAGAGAACCAGTTTGCACTTCTCTCATTTCTATAAAATGATGTGCACAGATTGTCTGATGCTTCTTTATACCTCTGACAACACTAAGCAATTCCAGAAGTAGTTGTCCCTAAATGCCCTATATATCTGAATAAGGTCTCTTCTTAAATATCTATATGATATACTGTAAAAGGTAAGATATTTTAACCTTTCATACTAGAATAAACTTTCACAGCTAGGGATGACTTCACTTATTTGTACTTTACTTTTCAAATTTATTCATGGTAGTTTTCTTATAAGGTTTCTGAAATAGTATTATTATTCCATAATCTAGTTTGGGTCTAATAAACTTTCAAACAATTGTTTCATCATTTCTGATTTGTGTGGCTTTATAAATCTTTTTTATATTGTGTATAGTTTTATAACTATCACTAATCAATTGGCTGAGATAACAAGGAAAACTGAAAGGTGGGCCTATCCATTTATCCAGATCCTTAAGTAAATAAATAGTTTCAATTACTGTGGGCTGTATAAAGTATTCACCTCTGATCTAAATCTTCCAAATCTCATATACTTTGTTTTTCATTTATTTATTCACATACCCCCATTCCCACCCACCCCCACTTTCATTACATTTATACATCTTGTAACCACACCCTCTACCCAATTAATCAATCACCTCTCTCCAATCATCCTCCCACCCACATCACCACTCCTTCCTACCTCTACTCATACAGAAGTTGTACAATCCACTTACATAATTATTTGTTGCTCCCAAATGCTCACATTATCCTCCCACTGCTGCCTACACTAACATACTCAACCTCAACCCTCCCACTTTATCTCTGTAACCTCCCCAACCATGCTCTTTTACCACACCTTTCTTTACTACTCCATACTATCAGGCCTTCTCTTCCTAGCCTATAACTCTACTAACCTCCACAATTATAACATTCAATACAATAGCTCCCCTACTCTATCAAGCACCTACCCCACACCTCTAACCAAAGCATACAGTCAAATTAGTCCACAAGTTTGTTCCTTTACCTACTCTTTTCTCTACCACCTCAGTCATATAAAATCTGCTTACCCATCTGTCCCCACCTTCAGATATCACCTCATAAAAAACAAACTAACACACATACTACTGCACTCCCTAGCTCATTTAAAACTACTTGCAGATATCCATCCTAACCCAGGCACTAGCTGTGACACAAATAAAGCACAAAGACACCTACCCAAATCTATTCTAAACACCACAAACCACAACACCCCTACTTATAGCTCTCAACATTTCATCTTCAAAATGAAGAACACTACCTCTCATAATGCACCTTCACAACCATCACAAATTCTAGCAAACTATTAACTACCTCCTTAACCCAGGTAAAACCTCCACCTCTCCCACACCACACTCTGAATCCATAGCACCCCAATACAGCTCCCACTTTATTAACTCTATCACCTCCCTCCTAGATAACCACCAAAACCTACCACTCTCAATACCCCACTCTACCTCGAACACCACTAACTCTTTCTCCTTCAAACCTGTTCAAACCTCCTACATAAAAAAGCTTCTCAGCAAACTTAAGCCATGCAGCCTAGCTGCAGACCAACCCCCCAACGAATTATTAAATATTGCTGCCCCATCTATTGCTTACCCTATATCTCTTCTTATCAATCATTCTATCTCTGAACAATATGTACCTCACCTCTGGAAATTCACACATATTATCCCCCTCCACAAGGGTGGCCCCTCCAGGGAAATCACAAACTATCATCCCATTGCCATCCTGCCACTAATAGCTAAATTCCTACAGATATGCATTCACCAACAACTCCAAAATCACCTCATCAACAACAACCTATTATCCCACTCCCAGTATGGATTTAGGCCAAAGCATAGCACTAACACAGCCTTAATATCATTTACTGACATCATTCATCACCTCATGAACAATAAACCCCTAGTCTCAGCAATCTTCCGTGACATGTCAAAGGCATTTGCCACTGTCTCCCACCAGCTTCTCCTAAACATACTTGACACTTATCATGTCAGTTCATCCACACTTACTTGGTTTAAGAGCTACCTATCTGACCATAAACAGGCCACCAAATGGGAGAAAAATCTCTCTCCTCAGCTACTGGTGTCCACTGGTGTACCACAAGGATCCATACTCAGCCCCCTTCTTTTTATCCTATTTACCAATAGTATAAACTCAGCAACTAGGTAAAATTATACAATGCCCAGATGATACATCCCTTATCTGCTCTGCCCCAACCCTCCAAGAACTTCAAGATAAGACTCAAAAATCATTTCAGGAAATAGAAACCTACCTGCCCAACCTCCAGCTTATTCTAAACCCCAGTAAGACCAAACTGATGTTTTTCACCAACAAACCATCCAGTAACCACTCTCCAACTTTTCTTGTCCAATAACTGCATACTTGTCATGTACCATAATAAATGCAATGAAAGAGGGGGAGATTTCAACCAGTACATCACTCAGTGGATTCATAAATGACTAAAAATAGATTGTATGAAGAGAACAGATGCAAAAGAATTTTATGTAGACATGGGGGTACTGGGGCCATTTTTGTTCTATATGCTTATGTCATCCTTTGTAAAAGTGCCAGGGTGTAGGTCTGCAAAGTTTGCAGATGCTACAAAAGTAGAAAGCCTGGTCACTTGCATAAAGGATCAAATACAGATACAAACATATTCAGCTGTTGATAATAGGTGTATAACTACCTGTAACATATACATATATCTACAATCTGTTCTGTTTGAGAATGCATTTTAGAATCTATACACAGTTCACCTATTAGCATTTCTTTATTTCTGCCACATTTTATATAAAATAGATTCCTATGTTCAACATCTTTCCCTGGGATTCACTAACAAGTGTGTATACTTTACACTAAGCCTACACAATTACCTAGTGTTAGCGCAATGAGCAGTAAAGCTCATTGAATATGCATGCTGCTAAGGAAACCTACACATTTACTAGCACCTTTTCATGGCCAGTACAAATGTTAGTGAACATGACAAGGTGCACAGAAGCTCAAGTACACAATGTAAACAAATGTTGTTGGCTGTAGGCAAACATAGTCCCACGGATTCAGCAAGCCCTGCACGGTGTGCAGGAACAGTGCAGGAGCTCCAGGAGGCAATAGGGCTGCTGTGTAATCCAGGAATAAGGTGCAGGGATGTGCACAAGCCCTCCTGCACTGTTCCTGCACGGACGCAGCTCTTGTATGCAAATTACCCCATTTGTAGGTAAAAACCATGCAAATGAGGCGAATTTGCGATCCAGGAAGCTGTCAGCCGCCCGCGCAGGATTAGTGTAGTCTGCAGTAATGTACTCGGTTAGTAACAGTGTACATTTCTGCAAACTACAAAATGGAGCCATGACAGCTCCAAATAAAGGGTGTATATAACATGCAAAGCATGCCAAGGGCCATATATTATATGGCCATTGGCATGGAAAACAGTTAAAAAAAATAACTTTTATTTTTTTTTAGCTGATTTAGGCTGTTTAAGCATCGGGCAGTGGCACCCAAATGGGATCATCCGAAAAATAAAAATAAAAAACTGAAATAAGCATTCTAACCAAAATCACTATTTTGCCATTATACTCAATGGCAGGCAGAAGACAATATGGTCAGTGAATAATGGTTGCTAAAGGGGGAGGCTCAGTGTGGGACCTGTAACTATGCATCAGCAGGCAGTCCTATGCAAATGAGGGGAATGATATTGAATCACAGATTTCCCCTTAATGCTAGTCAGCACCCAACAGTGTAAGTGCAGGAATAGCTTGGTGCAAGCCTAGGAGTTAGCTAACATCATGGGGGGGGGGGTGTCAGGCATACTGTAAGTGGATTGGAGCCCTGTGGCTTGGCTTTGCCCTTAGCTTAGCAGAGCTAAGCAAGGGGGTGTGTCTGAGGCTGCCTAGCACTCTTTACATTGCCTAAGCTGGTGTGCGTGATGCACACCAGGTTTTAAAGGAAAACAAAGTAAACCAGGAAATAGCACCTCTGTGCACATTTGAACACTGTGTTTGTGCGGTGCACTCCTGGGCTTAAACAGGAAGGCAATGGGAAGGGAAAACAGCAGTAGGAAGGTAATCTGGGAGAACTAGCACAGCTTGCAGGTGAAATGTATCAGAATCAGCCAATTACACAGGCAGCAGACCTGCCCAGCCCAGAACACTACTATAAACTATGCAATCACCTTTCACCTCTGTTTTTACCCCACGTATTCTACACCACCAGTGTATACAAGCAGGGAAATGTTAACAAAAACAAAACCAACAAAATGATAGGGGCTGCAATATCATACATCAACATGTGGAAGAGGCTGAGGGTGGTGAGGATGAGAATGCTGTTGACCACTCCACAGTGAGGAGATGGAAAAGAGTGTACAGACCCAGGGTAACCTACCAGGGGCTACATGAGCTGGAGATAGTGGAGCTCTATAGGGTGGACAGGGACCTCCTACAGCAAATTGTTGAGCTGTGCTGGCCATGCCTGACACACAGAACTAACAGAGGGGAACCCATCCCAGTGGATACCAAGGTATATGTACGCCTAAGTATATTAGCCACAGGTACCTTCCAAAGGCCAAATGGGGATATCATGGGGATCTCACAGGCATCAGCATCCCGGGTACTCCACGAGCTCCTAGATGCCATGTCAGCACAGGTCAGTGAGCACGTAAACTTCCCCAACACCCATGAGGTGTTGGCCAGCAATATGCGTCTCTTCCACCAAATAGCAGAATACCCAGAGGTAGTGGGTGCTATAGACTGCACGCACATATGCATCAAAGCACCACCCGGTGAGCGAGGTATGGTCTACATCAACCACAAGGGCTTCCCCTCCATCAACTGCCAGGTCATGTACAATGCCCAGGGCATAATAATGAATGTGTGTACTGGCTGCCCTGGAAGCTATCATGATTCTCACATCTGGCATCTGATGCAGCTGTACCAGAGATTTGCCAATGGGGACATCTCTCACAATCACCTAGTGGGGGATGCTGGTTACGCACTGGAGCCATGGCTGATGACACCCATCAGAAATGTGCACACACCCGAACAAGCACTCCATAATGAGACACACGCACAGACCAGAATTAAAACAGAGCATGTGTTTGGGATGCTCAAGTCAAGGTTCAGGTGCCTGGACACATCCGGTGGAGCCTTGCAGTACTCCCAAGCTACATGTACTCAAATTGTCATTGTATGTGCCATGCTACACAATATGATCCTGTGGAAACAGCTGCAGCAGGAACAGCATGAGGCAGGGCCACATAGCCCCCTACCATTTCCAAGGTCTGCATAGGCACAGAGTAATTTGGAGGAGGAATAACCTGAGCCTTCCCCAGTAGGCAGAAGGAGGTGTGCCCAGTATGCCCTGGCTTTGGCAAAAAGGCAACACATAGCACATACACTGACACAGGAGGGACCCAGGGAATGACATCTCTCTCTGACTCGCACATACAGTAAACGGGATGCCAAACATGACACTACCTGTGCTCAACCATGTATAGGGAGTGTACTATGTGTATCTGACATAGGCAGCTCTCCAGCACCATCCTCAATACTGGTACACCCTCAAGGTAAGTCACTCTTCTTACCAATTGCCGAATGGAATAGTCTGTGCTATTACTTGTATCTATGGTATGGATGTGAGCATACAATGCAATCAGGTGGCTGAATAAGATGCTAGCAGATAGTAGACACCTATAGTAGCAGCATGTGATCTGTAACAAATACTGGTGTCCCCATAGTAGCCAGTACTACACATAGTGACAAAACCCACTGCAGGAAATGTGCTGGGCCATATGTGTGTCCATATGACACACACATGCCAGTCAGGGAGGTTCCCATACTCAACAACAGTCTCAGACAGCAGGACAGGTGTAGACAAACACAAACAAAGGCTGTGCTAAGGCCTCTGAATGATGGCTATGGGTAACCCCCCCAGGCCTACACAGACAGACTACATCATGTCAGGCAGTGGGATTTTAGTTCTGAAGGCTAAGAAGTCAGAAACTGATATGTAGGTCAATCAAACCTAAGACCTGTAGTACACTAATATGCCTCTAGTCAGCATGATAGGTTACAATACAGAATGAAATGGAGTACCTGACATACCAGTAGAGCCAAAGCAAATGTGTACAAGTGTCAGGTGGGCCCCCCCAATCCTATGCAGAAATGTAGAAACAGTCAAGTGTTCCCACCCTCAATCCTATTTAGAAATGTAGTAACAGTCTTGTGTGTTCCTCCGATCTGATGTAGACACGTTGTAACAGTCAGGTGTGCCCCTCCAATCCTAAGTAGAAATGTAGTAACAGTCAGGTATGCCCCCCTGCAAAAATGTAGAAATGTAGAAACAGTCAGGTGTGCCCCCCCCCCTCCAAAATAGAGTAACAGTAGTGTGTGTGTGCCCCAATCCAAAATGTAGACAAGTCAGCAAGGTGCAGTGCCCCCCAATCCTAAAGTAGAAATGCAGTAACAGTCAGGTGTGCCCTGCAAGAAATATAGAAATGTAAAAAGGTGTCAGTCAGGTGTCCCCAATCCTAGAAATATAATATAGTAACAGTGCCTCCAATCCTCCCTCCAATCCAGTGTGTAGTATTGTATAACAAATATGTAGGTATAATACCAGTGGAGCACACATGAGGATGTTAGTAGCATTTGTACAATATGCAGGTTTGCATGTATTAGGTTGCTGTGTGTTTCATATTGTGTGAGAGTGGTCAGTATGCATGCATGTTGAGGTTTGGCCTGGTGGCCATTGCCCACTACTGCCGATGACAGGGCCAAGTCCTCACAACTGCAGTACCAAAGACAATGCTCCCCAGTATAACACATTCTAGCAGTAAGCCATTGTAAATGTATGGCAGTAATATGTGTCACCATCTGAAAGATGGACATGGCATGACTGTTGGGCTAGATATACAAGCAGTACACAGGGAAAAGTATCCCAGACATACAATGTATAATGTGTAACCATGAAATGGACACACCCTTTGAATTGTACATACAAGTATGCATCACATTATCTGGGCTTGTAGTAGGGTATACCAATGTCATCTGGCCAAACACTTGCAGATCACAAAGGTGATAGGACTGATATACTGAGAAATGGCTGATATCCCTGCACAAGCCACCATAAGTGAAATGCCCCATGCATATCTGTGAGTCAGATGCAAGTAGTGTTGATAGCACACATGCATCCAGCTCACCCAACCACCACCTACAGATACCTCTCCAGTCTTATCCCTGCTGTTGGGAATGGGTACAATATGACCCCCACCTGTGTATGGCAATAGCAAAAGAAAGCAGCATGCAGTGCAGGTGTCCCATGCAGGTGTGTCCTTAGCTGTAAGCAGCACACTGCCAGCATCCACGCCACCTGATTAATACTGATAGAAAGTATTGGCATGAACACCTAGCCATCAAATGACCTACAGGCCTCTGCCAAAGGCTTGCATCTCACCCATACTGCCAATGTATGTTATGTCCTGGACACCCAGATAACAACATAACACACTCCATATAACCCATATGCAAGGCCATGTGGACAAACCACAGTAACATGTCCACCATGTCCCACTACATGAACTGTGGACCAACACCAAAACACACCTGTGATGAGGTGATAACTATAGGGAAAGTATCAGAGAATGCCTGCATAATGTATGGAAGAGGATAGAATAATAGAGGGTGGGTGGGAGCATGTGCAGCATGGAATGTGCAAGGTCCGAAACACAACTGTGTGCACATACTATCCCTGGCTGCAAACACAAAAATGGGTAGCTACAAATCTGCTCATACAGCACAATTGGGGTAATGTCCTGACTTATGACCCCTGCCTCTGGGTAACCTGTGTGAATCTGTACAGTTGTGAGGTATTGCCACAGCAAGATAAGGCCATATTGCCACGTCGATGGATGTACAAGTATAGGATCCTATGCCATCACTGTACCAAGGTGCTGAACTGGACACAGCTGCATTTGCTCTGTGTTCCCCAGGACATCACTGTGAGCAAAAATGTCTACCTGACAGTACTTGAGGACATACAACATCACAGTGCATAACAGTACACATGTCTGAATATCTCTGCTAGCACCAATACCATGTAGCAGAAGCAGCACAGACACAATCACCTACAGTACCCACTCTCCCTTGCACAGTTTGACCCCATATTCTCAACTGATCTACAGATACCCTGCAGAAACAGTTTGATAGCTGTAGGTGTAGAACACAAAAGTCTGCACTGGAGTACAATTTACCTGGAATGGATCCACACATTCAATACAGAAGGTCATACTGGGCATGCTCACACACTTAAACAAATGAAGCCCATGTCTGCCAACAACAGTGAACCATACATATCTGACAGTTGCAGATGTTAGTGCATACACTCCTCAGTATGCGCCAGTCATGCTTTGCATGCACACATTGGATAGGAATACACACATATATCCAAGGACAACACACTATAATATGCCAAAAGTACACATACATAGATGTGTGGAAGAGAGTGACAGTGACAAAGAGCCTTCCTTCATGAGGCCTGTCCCACTCAGCACACAGCCAAATGGCTACAACCACATGATGTGTAAATGTCACTCACTATAGAAATTAGCCACTGGTATCCCTCAGCATCAAAGACTCTGTGGTGCTAGTGCTAGCTGTGCAACATGACTGTACAAGGCAGTAGTCATCTAGCAGTTGTATACACATACCTGCGGAATATAAACCTGTGTGTGCCTGAGTGTGGTGTGTCTTCCTCTAGATGAATGGATTATGGCCCATGAACACACACTGCTCTCCCCATAGCCCTACTATGACAAGCCTGCTGATGTCATTCACTTTGAAATACACCTTTGGGGAAGGAGTATTTTAATAATCTCCATGGTGTGTTATATAACAGCGTAATGCTGTAGTGTGGTAGGGGTTCTATTCCCAGACATGGCAAGTGTGGATGTTTGTGTGTGTGTTTGTTTGTCTGTGTAGGGTGCAATGCTTTTGAGGCCATTCACAGTCACTACAACCTCTGTTGAACGACTTTGGCAAGCCTGCTGATGTCATTCCCACTGAAATACACCTTTGGGGAAGGAGTACTCCAGTAATCTCTGTGGTGCGTCCTATAACAGTGTAATGCTGTAGTGTGCTATAGTAGTGTAGTAGGGGTTCTATTCCCAGACATGGCAAGTGTGGATGTTTGTTTGTGTAGGGTGCAATTCTTTTGAGGCCATTCACAGTCACTACAACCTCCATTGACCTTCTTTGGGAAGCCTGCTGATGTCATTCCCAATGAAATACACCTTTGGGGAAGGAGTACGCCAGTAATCTCTGTGGTGGGTCCTATAACAGTTTAATGCTGGAGTGCGATATAGTAGTTTGGTAGGGGTTCTATTCCCAGACTTGACAGGTGTGGATGTTTGAGTTTGTTTGTCTGTGTAGGGTGCAATGCTTTTGAGGCCATTCGCAGTCACTACAACCTCCATTGACCTTGTCATCTCCAGTGAATACACCTTTGGGGAAGGAGTACTCCAGTAATCACCTTGGCACATCCTATAACAGTGTGATAAACTAGTTAGGTAGGAGTTCTAATCCCAGACATGGCAAGTGTGTGTGTGTGTGCGTGTGTGCGTGTGTGTGTGTGTGTGTGTGTGTGTGTGTGTGTGTGTGTGTGTGTGTGTGTGTGTGTGTCTGTGTTTGTCATTCGTATCCTGTATCGAGGTGGCTGTGAGTGTGTAACAACTGGACTCATTGTGGAGTGGGTTTTGCAAATTTCTTATATGGTGGCCCTATTATATGTCACAATGTTCACCTTACAAGGATAACAGATGTCAAATAGCCGAGTGGCTGGGGTGCCAATCCATACCCCTACATGTGACATCAAGGCCTGGTGAACAAAGTAAGCAACCCTTGTATTACCCAGAGAACGCTCTCAACCCATGTCTCATACACAAACACACTTGCCTAGGCAACAACCGCTGCATTGGTAGTACCCTGCATATTGCTCACAGACAGTAACCATGGTGTGATTGCAGTGGACTACGGAAGGCATGGCACCCTGTCCATCAGTACAATAATCACATAACTGCAGACAGTGCGCCTTCACTATGTTCCCCACTGGATGCCTGCAACAACTGTGGTGCCATCAAATGTGACCCACAAAGGACATACCATGCCTTAAACACATGCCCTGTATGGACAGTTGCCACTGACACCAGGGAATACTTGTATCATGCTATCAATTTAGTTGCAGGGTCAACCTGGTGTCCATAACCAGTTCCCGCCACATGAGGCCAGGACAGGCATATCTGATGATAACAGTCTGTGTACACAACATGGGCCAAACACCATAGGTATAGTTCCACATGTCACTGTACATGCATCTGGGATGTGTGCACATCCCAGACACCGTCCATGTCATGGACTATAGAACACATACATAGCAAGCATTGCACAGCACTGGCTACACACAATAGTAATTCAGGTGACTGGATGGTGAATACAATACCCACCTATGTGGGCCAATCCAGACACTACACCCCTGAACCACACTGCAGACCATTGTCTTGTGGCCTGATGCCAAGGGATACCCTTCATCTAACCTTGTATAGCCTTCTGGCACAGTCAACCACTACACACCCATGAAGCAATGCATCCATGCATGTCAGTACTGGCACCCTGTGTCTGTGTGCGTGTGGTGTATGATGCTTTCGACCACATTCACACTCACTACAACTCCCATTGGCCTACTGAAGCATGCTGTCTGATGTCAGACACCTTCACATACCCTTTGTCCATATAATCTCCAGATAAACTCTGTGGTGCATGTGATACCTGCGCATTACTGTATTGTGGCAAACTAACTAGTTAGCAAGTCTATCCCTGACCCTTCCAAGTGTGTCAATATGTGTCAGTCCCTGAGAGAGTGTGGCTGTGTTGACGTTGACACTTGTTCATGTGGTCAGGCATGTGTACTCCACCTACTGTATCACTACTATATCACTGTTGCAGATGTCACTCACTATCACATATACCTTTGGACAGCTTCCCAACATGTAAGCTATGTCATGCATGCAATAACTGCATACACATGTGATAGCAATACATAGTCAATGAGGGGTTTGAAACCCTGTACTGGTAGGTGTGTGACGCAAACATGCTTAGGTTTTACTCTCCCACCCCCTCCCTGACTTACTTTGTCTTTGTATGTCTCTCTCACTCCCTCTCTGGTGGATGTGGAGAAGTACATCTGCTTTGCTTAGGCAGCAGCTTGTTTTTTGTAAGTGATGCTCATGATTAGCTGATGGTCTCAGCATGAATTGCAGTCCTTCTCTAGCTGATTGCATGTGGAACAGCTGTGGTAACATTCCCATAGCCAATTGCATGGAAACATACTCCAATATCTAGGAACATCATGTTGAGGTTTGGCCTTTAAATTTACTGTGAGCAGGACCTAGATCTGGTGTTTGACAAACAGCATCGCAGATGGTTTTGGGATTTACCTCAAACAACATACACTGTGGAAACAGGCCAATAGACAGGAGGGGGATGTGCTAAACATGATTACAGAATGTAAGTGTTGCTATTCTGCATTTGGAGTAATGTTGGTTTAACAGGGTGTGTGTGGATATGGCTGGTCTACATGTTTTAATACCTGTCATGACAGTGTTATGTTTTTGAGGAAACTCCCATCTGTAGGGTCATCTGCAGACTGAGAAGTATGTGGAGCCTTTTGTTTCTTGTGTTACTCACAGAACACCTATCTGAGAACTGCAGAAGCATAGTGTGAGGATTGCAGTCAGTATATGGTGACAGCCATGAGAGTTACTGACTTCATATCCCTCATAGGACTTATGTCACAACAAACCCTAGTACGACAGTAAATGTATGAGGTTATCACATCAACATGCTAATATTGGGCCAGTGTTCATAGCACCAGCCACAAGTCTGTCAACCTTTGTACATATGTCATGCAGTAAGAGGTGCATATGTTCTGTACACCATTATTTATTGACATAATACCTGATAACAAACCAGTCAGATATCAGACTGCTAGACATGTTATGTATAGTAGGGATTGTTTCTGAGGACATAACTTGGGCATTCTGTGGTTCTGTGTACAGTACTGGGGTCTGTGTACATAGACTGATTGTCAACAGTATGTGTATTGTGCATATGTACCTTAGGCTGTGCACAGACTGTGGTAGATGCTATTGTACCTGGTCCTGTTCTATCTGATGCTACATGCTGCTTTAGTATATGGTAGCCTATTGGCTCACATGTCTGTAGGGCCAGACATACACATGTCCCATAACACAGACAGCCATCTGACTACACTGTGTCATGACCCAATGTATGTAGGGTTAGTGTGTGAGTGGCACATATGAGGATGGTGTTTATCAGACAGTCCATATACTGTCATATTAAGCTTGTGTACCATATGTGGCTGTAGCTGTGTTTACATTGGATGTGGGTATGCACTTTCTCACAGGTGTCTGTTACTCTGTGGTGTGACGTGTGTAGAGCCTGCTATAATTGCAGGTACATGTGTATTCTTCATACAAAATGTAGTCCAGTGTTGTGGCAGTCTGCCTGCAGTTTGCACAGTGCTTTGTGACATGTCTAGCAGCCTAGTGTAATTATCCAGTGTGCTGTTATGTCCAGTTATTTGCTAGACATACTGCTGCCAGGCCACAATAACTGCTGTGTATTTCTGACAAAGCAGTGGGATTCTGTACAGATGTATGTCACTAACTACTGGGTAGTATGTGGCCATGTGACCTCTGCACCACCAGGTATTATGTGTTAGGACAGACTGGTGTGTGTGCATGCATAAACTGTGTGGGCAAATGTAGTCCAGTATTTATGTGATATACCCATGTACATGGCTATTAACATCCACATTGGGAGGCATGGTCCACATGTCTCGCATGAAGGGGATATGTGTACACCTCCGGACTGACCACAATGTGCTAGACTTTCCACATATATTTGGTCATATCTATGCTGTAGTCCACAGGATCATTACTGTGCCAGCAGTGGTACTGTGCTATGATGTTCTTAGGATGTCTGTCAATAGCCAGTGGTGCACATGTCAAAAGCAGATGTGTCCTCCCACACACAACATGTCTGTTAAGACAACCCCTATTACAGTAGCAACAGTCTACATATATACTTGCAATACATACATGACATCCCCTTGCACTAAGAGGTTGGGACTATTGGTGCTGAGGTAGGACTCCACTACATGTTCTGGACATATGGTAAACATATATATATATATATATATCCATATATCTATATAGATATATACACATATACATATCTACATACATATATGGATATATATATATATATATATATATATATATATATATATATATATATATATATATATATATATATATATATATATATATATATACATATGCACATATACTTATGGATATCTACATAAATATATCAACTTAAATAGGTGTATCTGAATAGATATGTATGCAGATATAATTATAGATATCTATAACATAAATAGGTATATCTGTACACATAGGATGTCCATATATATATATATATATATATATATATATATATATATATATATATACACACACACATATATATATATATGGGTCTACCTGATAACACCGACACGCCAAAACACCGACAATGAAATAACTGACACGACAAAACCGAAAGTTCAAAAACACGAAACTTCACATGCCCGACAAACCACAATCCCAAAATCAACAAAACAAATAACTTTCCCGAAAAACACACACACAACACAAGCACACCAAAAACTTTATAAACCTACACTAAACCTTACATACACAATTATATATGCACTAACCTTAACCCAAACCCTAACCCTAAGGTCCGTCACTATCGCACACCACCTTACCCTAACTACCTTACTCCACCCCTAACCCTTAAGTCTGTCACTATTGCACACTTACCTTACCCCTAACTCCTTAAGTCCATCACTATCGCACACTTCCTGACCCTAACTGTAACTCACTTAACCCACCTAATGTCCTAATGTCCATCACTATCACACTTACCTTACCACCCTGACCCTAACATCCATCCCTATCACATACTTACCTTAACATGTCGGTGTTTTCAGCATCAGGATTCTCAACTGTCGGTCTTCTCTGTTGTCAATCTTCCAGTGTCGGTTATCATGCTGTCAGTTATTTGCAGTTTCGGTTAATTCAGGTAGACCTATATATATATATATATATATATATATATATATATATATATATATATATATTTAGATATATACATATATACAAATGGCCATATATATGATGCGCTATACAGATGTGTAGACACACATATGTATGAATATACATGTGTATGTACATGTAGACATATATCAACATATGTATATGTATATATCCATATTTCTGTCATGTGTAAACATCACGGTTGTGTATACCTTCCCAGATGTGTCTCACTGTATGTATCTGATATGTGTACATTTTGATATAACAACATATGTGATGCAGCAGTAATATCAATAACAAGTACTACACAATTGTGGAAGTCAAAGCAATTGTTCAATACTATTCAAAATGTGTAGTGACAGATATACTGGAAAAACAATAACTGTCTTCACAGTGGTCATGGTGTAGTTGTTAACTATTGTGACTATAGTGTATAGGGTCCTGGATTCAAGACCTGCAAGGGCTGTGTATTTTTTTGCTGGGCAGAACAAGGGCTGTTGGATACAGAGTGGTTAAGGTGGTTTTGAGCAGCTTTAAGTGCGTTTGCTGGGTTTGCGCAAAGCTAAGCTGTGTTAAGCTACGGTTAGCCGTATGGGCGCTTACGCCATGTAGACTTCGCTTACCAGTGCGCAAATCTGCTTAGCTGTTATATGGCAGCAATGCTGACACCTGCTAAGCATGGCTTAGCCCTGGTAACCAGTGCTTACCACCCAGTCTGATAACATAGCAGGGTAATGACATCTGTAATAAGTGTATGTAATGCCATCTACAATACATGCATCTATGTGTTGTCATTACAGTAGCAAGGGGTGTGAGTGTCATGTCTGGGACACACAAGTATATAAGACCTGTACAGCACTGTTATCCATGCAAATGTGTTACATACAGAGGTAGTAACCCAGGGTATGTGCTGTCACACTGACATGTAGTGTATCATGGCAATACTACTGTTGACAGTGCTTTCCCAGGCAAGAGTAGAGTGCTAAATGTAGTACTGACAACAAGCACACCTGCAGGCATAGCTGGATTCTGAGGCCTCACTGTCATGTACCTGGTGTGTGAGCTGTGTCACAGTATATATCCCCTACTGGATAATGATCTGACATGTGGAATGTAACTGCAGACTACCATCTGTACAGCACATGTCAGTGAGGGCTTCCAACATGTAGTAATGGCATACATATTGTTGTCAAATGTCTATCTTTTGACACATTCATCTTACTGCATAGCTACTTGCCAAGCTGATGTCTGTCAGTTCTTGTAATGATGCGCAGATGGCAGGTATCCAGCTTGGATACATACAGGCAACCTATGCTTGATTGACACTGACATTTCTGCCCAGCTGTGTAATAACTGGCACATATAAGAGACAAAATCCTGTATGCACCACATGCCATGGGTACCTCCACTACACTACCACAGTCAACAGAACATGCTTGGGTACAGGTCTCCATCACAGACACTAACTGTGTGTTGTAATACATGTTGCATACATGTCATCTGGATCACCTCAGTGACCATTTGCAGGAGGCACCCAGAGGATTGGCTGATGCATGTCACTCTCACCCTGAGGGTCACCACAGTGGTGTCTGTCGATAGATTGCCTGCTAGCACATGGCAGGTGGCATGATACCACTGTACACACATCCCCTACACAACCCATCTCTCCATGGAAAATAGCCAGGTACACAGCTATGACCACCTGCAGCGATGCACCCCAGTACTGACACATGTACATGTGCATTACTGAGGATAGCAGTGTCTGTGTGTTAGTACACCTGTAGTTTGGAATTCCATGAGGGCCTTCACAACCACCGCACCACCCATTGCCATAGTCAGATGTGACTGCTGCTGTATCAGACATTACATGTACTCTGTTATGCTCCTCTCCCAAATGGCTACGTGAGCCTTGCAGTACCAGTACAACAGTGTTGTACAAATGGGTCGATAGGCATGGGATACCCATTGAGTTCTGGCAAGTGTGCGTATGTGTGCATGTCTGTATATCTGTAGGTACAGCATTCCGAGGCCACATACTCCTATTACAATATGCATTGCCACACAGTAGTATAGATAGTGTTGTTGCTGTCCATAGGTGAGGTATAACAATGCAACACCCCACTATGCCTGTGGCATGTGCATTAGATGCATATCCCTGTAGTACCACTGTTGGGATATACAATGGGTTGTATCACAGTCATGGGCAATGTGCGATGGTGGGTATGTTAGAGTGTCATCATGGGTTCCAGTGAGTACAATATCCACTGTGGGATGTGAGTGCTGTGTACACTGTCATTACACCATGGAACACCCCGTATATGTCCCATGTACCACTTTATGCTGACCACTGTCACCATCAACCATACAGGTAACTGATACCATAATCCAGCCCAGTTATGCATGTGCTGTGTGCAGCCTACCTGTAACTCATTGAAAACACGGACCAGTTAGTTAGCACCGATAGGCCCAAGTCTCTCATATTTGTGTCTGCCTGTTATGTGTCTGTTAATGTGTATATGATGGTCTGTCACATTATGTATTGTCCATAAACAACCATTACATCCCCCATAACCATACTGTACATGTCTGGGGATGTTCTGCATGTAACATGTAACCTGGAACATACCTCACCCTAAACGCTGTGTGGTGTTTGCAATGAAAGCCACACAGCTCAGTAGTACTACATACCTAAGTAGGGGTCCAGTCCCAGTGTTGTCAAGTAAGAGTGTATGTGTATGTGGATGGGTCTACATCAGGTTGCTGATTATTCATGTCCCAGCGGGTCACCTGCCCATGTGGCACAGGCAATAACTGTTATACAAACCTGTGACATGTGTTCACCTCAGTGCCATACCCCTTGTGGAATATGACTGCAGACCATCCTCCTGTTGACACATGTACACCTACAACACAAATGGATAACATTATGGAGACCACAATCACCCAGTGTTACTAACAGCTATAACGCATCATTGCTGGATGGCTACACTACCTGACATGTATGCTTTAAACATTATTCCTGACAACATGTTACACTGCAGTACATTGGTACACTGTAGTACAGTCACCATGTGCATCAGAACCATATCAGCCTGTCCCTGCATTGATCTTATGGATGACAGGGATGTGGCACAGGTATCATCATATGCACAGTGTGTGTTGTTGGTTTGCCGGAGGCCGAGGGTGGGCCATACATTTGTTAACACCATGTGTGTGGATGAGAGGTGTAATTAGTTAAACTGGGCATGGTGATGTGGTCTGTGTAGGTATGGGGTTGCCCTAGGTGTGTTTGTATAGTGTGTGGGTATGCATGCACAGGTGTTTTTTGGACAGCTGCAGACCATACCTGGCAGGGTGTGCAGTTCACCGCCTCCGGACATGTACATGTGGACTGTGCCTGCCAGGGGTTCCATGGGCATGTCCAGGTACAGGCCTTGATGTGCTACTCTCCCTGATGATGACAGATGTCCACTGGAGCCAGGTCCCTCCTGGGACTGGCCAGGACCACGTGCTCATGGCCTACTGTGGTGTGTTGTGGACAGCGCCCCGCCTGCAGTGCTGGGGCTGGTACTGCCACTACAGGAGCACCTTGGTGTCCTAGCACATCCATGTTGACCACCAGCTGTTGGTGTTGCTGGCCTACGTCCATGCGGCCATCGCCACACTCCCACCACATGTTCAAGCACAGAAAAACCACGGTCGATGAGGCCCACCATCTCACCAAGCTGTCTATTCATGACCTCGGTATGAGCACAGAGGGCACCGGACAGTTTATGGAAGCTGTCTCTTGCAGATGTGAGAGCAGCCCTCTGCAGCCTCAGGCCCTGTCTGGTGTACAGTTCCATATGTGCCTGCGCCCCCATGACAGCCTGAAACATGCACCTGGTGGTACTAGTTGTGGCACTTCTGCCTGGGGCATGATGACCAGTGGCCCTACCACGAGCACCCTGATACATCTGCCTATGTGGTACCCTGCTACACATGTGGCTATGCTTGCTGTGACCAGACACAGTAGGCATGGATATCACACTCTCCTGTGCACTGCCACCACGCACCAACTGTCCCTCTGCTATGGCAACTGGTGATGGGGTATGTATAGGCACTGAAACTGTGTGTGGGGTTGGGGTGGCTAAGAGAGGGATGTCAAATGATGGCGCAGTTTCAGCCCCTGACAATCCCACCTGTGCCTCAACAGTACTATCATCATCTTTGGTGTCTGTATGGACAACAACATCAGATTGCATGCAGGAGGGACCCTGACCCACCTCGCCACCTGTGGGGGAAAACAAGAAATGCACTTTAAGACCTGTACAGGATTGCATAACAGTACACACACACACACACACACACACACACACACACACACACACACACACACACACACGCACACACGCACACACATTCCACCTTAATACCTACCTGTCTGTGATTTTACAGACAGTCCCACTTTTATTCACGTACGTTCCCCATCCTGCATCACACTTGGTAACATACACTCATTAATACCACTCATTAAAGTATCATTCCTCTAAATGCCTAGACGAGGGATCACAAGACAAGACCTGTTACTCCATTACCTTTTTGACCTGAGTGGAGTAGGTTTTACATGGCCTCACTGCTGTCATTCAGTGTTCACCATGTGTATGTCGGACATTGTGAGCATGGCCCCTATATGTGAGGGGCTACTACATTCACTCCATAATGTCATGCACTGGAGTGTCATGTGTAAGTATTGCTCAGTACATGCCAGATATGCTGCTCAATCAACCTATCATGTGACAACTGTAATATATGGATACACTCCCTGGTGCTGTCTAATAAATCCCCATTGCATCTGTAGTGCTGCATATGTGGATTGTCGTTCACCTTTCTGCTGAATGCGATATTAAGTGGTGTATACTTTCCCTCCCAATGTGTGTTCCATGCTACAAGCCTTATTATACTATCAGCTATCCTGTGATTACTTATCAGACAAGTATTCCGGGTGTGTCATGCGTCAGTCCATGTACTGCACGATCCAAAAGGGAAGTACTGCCATATGAACAACTCCACAATCACACATGTGCATACATGGACACCCACACCCACACACACACACATGCACACACACATCCTGCATGTATCAACCTCTCTCCACTCCACCAGATTGAACCTACAGACAAAATAACCACACACACACACACACACACACACACAAACACATATACAGGTGAGGTTGCACAAAGATAGTACACACAGTCCTCCCATTACCCATCTGTCAACATGCATAACATATGGTACAAAATGGCATGCAGTGCAGCTGTAGTCAATCCATGCTAGCAATAGCATACATGTGTGTGATGCATGGGCTGTGTTAGTAGGTGATGCCCCTTCCCCTGGAAAACACTGCACCCATGTATACAGTATTGCTGTGCACCTGTTCTGCACCCTGCCATGTACTGTGCACCAAACCTCACAGGTGTACAACCCATTTCTGAATGTCTAGTACTGTGTCAGTTATGTCTGCTCTAATGCTCACAGCCCCTATGTTTTTCAGTGACACATACCTAGGATGATATGTGGACAGATGTCATTTGTGAATGCCTGATGTCTGGTTTACAGATCTCAACATCAGTGGACCATGTATGACTAATCCAATACTATTACACTGAAAACCATCACACCATACCATGGCTATGGGGAGTGTACACACCCTTATTGATGGGACGCACCCTTCCATTATCTGCCATAGGACTACACCACTGCATATATTAACAGTACATGAGCTTGATATGTGACATATGTCTTGTACATTCACATGCAGTGTCTATGAAATGTGTTAGGTGTGCGGATGCTGACTGCGATATATACACTCCATGTGTGCATATGTGTGCACGCCCTTATCATGACGGTTTGTTGCACCTATTGTTATGTGTACTACAGCAGTCACTATTCCTGGCAGAGGTATACTAGCATGGACCATCTGCATTTGCCAGTGTATGGTCAGTCTGCCCTACACATGTCCGCCAAGTCTGCATGATTGCAAGGTCTTGGTGTTCACACACTGCCATCACTATTGCTATGGGGGTAGGGTTACATCTGCCACAGTTCCTGAACCTAACTGTGTGCAGATACAGCCATTCTTAACATCCTTAGGATCCCTGCTACAGTGCACTGGTTTGTCATGCTGACACACCCTCCCCACCTTCAGCCTTTTGGCAGATGCTTGACAAGTATGGCCTACACATGTGTGTCAGTTTGCAGTGTCCCATAAACTGAACACCATGTGTTACAGCCTAGTCCCAGCTAATAATGTGGACCACAGTAATATGTTACGCCATAGTGTAGATCTGTAACAGTTGCCACTGTAATACTGGTATATATACTGTTGTTGCACTGTATAAGGGTGATGTTTCACACATGACTCAACTGTAGGCAATGTGTCCCACCATTATGTTAGTCCCTGTGGACACATTTCACAATGACAGGATGTTCGTTATCTTGCAGGAGTCTGACATACCCTTCCAATACCCTATCATGGTCACCACTGTGATGCAGTCCATTTAACAGCAACAATACATGAACATGTACTGCGTGCATTAAGGGTACGTGTGTTAGATGTGTGCATGGAATATACCATTAGCCATTACATGTCTGGTATATTGGCAAGCATCAGCATAAACCATACTTGCCAGCTACAGGCTGCTGCCTTGGTGGTATACCAGAGGGACCAACGTAAGAGTGTGAGAGATGCGATGTCATTGGCCACAGCTGTGGCATTGCTACAGGGTGGGTGCAGCATTACAGTACATCAACAGTACAAGTCCACAATACTACCACTTATGCACATCTGTTTATTACTACTATGCAGCAATAGACTATATATATGACATGTCAGATATGCATGATCTACCTCTACAGATGCAGATGCATATGCAACAGTGGTCTACTGATGTGCCCTGTGGCCTTACCTGCACGCTTCTCAGCCAGTGTGTGGGTAGCAACAACCTCCACAATGGTGTCTGCCAGTTGTTGGGTGTGCAGACAGGCAGGTGCCACGAGGCTGGCGAGGAGCTTCTCAACACGTGTTGGGGGGATGGATGGCATGACCCCCCCCTGTTGTGAGGTGATCCTCCTGGACTGCAGCAGCACACTGATGGGCATTGCAAAGCAGGTCAAAACAATGATGCCGGACCTGCTTATAGCTGCAGTTATGCAGGCCGACATCATTGACCCTGTGGACTAGATCGTTCCACAGGGAGGTCCGCTCCTGCTGCTCATGGGTGGCCCGGCCAAACAGGACAGGGTAGTGCTGGATAAGATAGTTCAGCACAACATAGTTTTCTGCCACTGAAATGCAGGTAGGCGGCCATGGGCCATCTTCCCTGAAAGACACGAAGATGGAAACAGGTCTGATCAACTCATACAGCAAGGTTAGCATAGTTCTTAATAAACATCTCTGTCACCCCTCCAACATATCAGCGACAACAAACTGTTCACACAACTCAATAGGTATGGCTACACTTTACCTACCAGTGGGACATATATTGTATTGTACCACACTTTGTGCTATGTGTTTGTAGCCATGTTCCCGGTGTGAACACTGTCATTGCTGTCCTGCTACTGACTATTTCATCTGCATGCCATTGTCAGGCCCACTATGGTTCCATATATGCATGTGGTATGCTTGCTATATGATTGCAGCACATCTGACATTCTGTGTTATTGGGGATATCTATGCATGCTGTTGGACATGTTCTGGGATTGTGTAGACTATTACTACCCACATATGTTCTATAACAGTGACACAATAGCATGTTTAGGGAATACTAGACAGCAGAACCACCTCTCCAGCCTCATCTGGCCATGTTACCAGGCCACATCACATGTGGGACCCACCCTGGGGCCACCTCATCTACTGGTTCAGCACTACCTTCAGGTGGAACCACCTCAGGGGGTGTTTCCCCCCAGGGGCACAAACAGACATGATCTTGTCACCCAAGGTTCCATAGGGGCTCCATAAACACTTTTGGGATGTGCTACATCACCTTGAGGCACCCAGTACACCTTCACAGGGTCCACATGCTCCTCCTGCTCAGCCACTAGGCCAGGCACCATCAGGGCCGTGGACTGCTGTTGTGAGTAGCAATGGGTGGGAGGCTTGTTCCCATTGTTTCCATATGGGGGCGCATGGGGCTTCCACATCACAGACCACACACACCATCCAGGGTGTTTACCCACCACATGTGTCATATACCACCCCTGTAGGCTGTCCTCTATATCTACCATCCTGGACCACCTTCACAAATATGCCTGCCATCCTTCCCAATATTCTCAGTCCCTACTTCACAGACAAGGACAATGTAGTCCTAACAAGGGGTTCACATGTGACATACCCGTCCATGTTGCACACACTTACAGCTGTATATATCTGTGTGTATTGCTATGTGTGCTGTTCCCTCACACATAGCATGCAGCACTGTGGTGGTAATATTGGGGACATGTATTTACATACATATTTGTGTGTGTGTGTTTGTATATATGTAGACATACGCATATATCTATATCTATATATATATATATATATATATATATATATATATATATATATATATATATATGTAGATATATATTATGTTGTATATATGTGTTTATATATATGTCTACATATGGGTATCTGTATATCTGTAGACATACATGTAGATTTATATATATATATATATATGTACACATATACATACCTATATATGGGATACATTCAGACATCAAGTCCACAATCTCTAACTCTCCTTCCTGCACAGCTGCACTGTTCTGCCTTGCTACAACACAGACAGGTACTACATATGGACACAGCCTAACATTAGGGGGGTATATATAGGGCCAGATTTCAGGTAAGTCTATTACACACCATTGGCATTTCAGCATGTTACTATGCATGTTAACCTGAGTGTCCTGCAAGTGGTGGGCTCTGGAACCCACGTGTCCATCATTATGGCATTACTTCCATCACCAGCTATTGGCCACAGTAATATACATCCTTTCCATTACACAACACACACTATATTGGCTTGCATCTTGTCAGTTGGTACTGCTCTACACAGTTGATGGGTATGGCCTACTACCCACAGGGACAGACTCTAATGTCCATAGCAGTTGTTCAGCTGAAGATCATTACAACAGCAACACCTGATGGCACATGCATATCATTCCACATCATCTACCCCAGTATTATGGACCAAGTACTACAGTCAATTACATGCATATATACTTCACATACCTGCTGTGGGGATGAGGTCTGTTGTGAATAATGTCCTTGTAGGAGGTTTTTTTTCTCTCCTTAGCTATGACCTTAGCCTGCTTCCTTTGTTTCTGTTTTCGGTGTGCTTGTGGTGCTGGAGCTGTTTTCTGATTTCTGTTTTCTCTTTCTCTATCTCTGTCTGTCTCTCTCTCTCTGTCTCTCTCTCTCTCTACAGTAAATGGATTGAGCTGCTTGGAATAGATTGCAACATGGCTTTTGTGGGTGATGCACATGATCAGGTGATGTCCTCTGCACCATTCAGTGTCCTCCACTTGCTACCTGCATGCAGCATGCTGTGTAGTACTTCCAGTTATCACTGTCATGGCAACCCACTGCTATAAATCCCTACATCACGTGGGTGTGGTCCCTTTACCTTTCATGTATGGTGGAGATCCTTCCTGTGTGTGGGCAGCAGTGTTACAGACAGCAGGTAGCAATACCTCTTACAAGAGAACTCACACACTCAGGCCAGCTACATATTTGTATGAGGTTCCAGAACTACAAACAGAGTGTGAGTTCTGTTGTTGTATGCATTGTATAGCAACAGTGTTACAGGGCTTGTGTGTATATACTAGTTTAACATGGACTGCAGTCTGTCTGCATAGCTTTCAACTGTGTGCCTATCCACTTGATGGCCAGAGGTGTGCGTGTTATGTTTTGCCTGTCCGCCACACATGTCTTGTGTCAGATATATCACTGGCTGTGTGTGTATTGAGTGCTATCAGTACATGGCTACATCCATTTGTGTTTATGACTTCATATTCCTGACTAAGGGTATGTTGCAGACTATCCTGTAACACGAGCGACTTGTTTAGTGTATGACAACACTATTTCATATATGGGCCTGTGTTCCAGCCTCTGTCCTCCACCTACACACCAGGCTTTGTCCATATGACATACTGTCAGGGGTTGTTATGTAGTGGCCTGTGAGTATGTCATGCTGCCATTCCTGCCATCATTCCACTGCTGTTGTGGCCCCCACACATATTGTGGGTTTGGGTCCATATATGTGTGGGCTTTATCTGCACAATACATGTGTGCCCTTATGCAGTCCAGAGGCCAGTGTATGTAACAGTGGTATATGGCCCTGTATGTCAGTCTATGGGGGGGGGGGTGCACCATAACTAACCTATGCTGTTACATATGAGGGATATCAGGGTTAAGCTGCCTTAAGGTATCTGGATGTACATTACCATATAATTCACCTTGGGTAAATGCAGGCCTACTGCTACCTGCCATACAGACTGTTCTGTTTGTCAGTGTGATTATGATGGTTTCAGTTATGCCTTGTTATGTAACAGATACATTCCATTGTGTCAACTGAGGTCTTTACCCCCCTAGGGATTGTGAACAGGGTGTAGATAGAGGCTGCTGGACTATACATCTGCATTACTTACTGTTGATTGATTGTTATCTTGTGGCCCAGTCTGTCTTTACTGTTGTACTACTTGAAGGCCTTGGCCTGGACAGCAACATATGTAATTTTTTTCTGGAATACTGTATTAATTTATCTGTTTGAGAGTTACATTAATCTGTTTATATGTATTTCAGAGTCTAAACAACTATATGACATCTCATATGCAGCTGTAATAGTACACAAATAAAGCTTTCTCATATATGCAAACCTGTGTGCGGTGTTATATCCTTTGACCTCTCTGTGGGTATATGTTTCAGGCAACAATTGTCTTTTGTATGGGTGACTCATAGAGTGTCCAGTTGGTAAGGTGGCAACTGTAGGCATACTGGCTGTTCAGTATGGTGTACACCCTCTAAATATGTATCTTCCTATACATATATCTTTGTGTGTATGTGTAGTTACATATGTATCTATATATATGTATGTATATATATATATATATATATATATATATATATATATATATATATATATATATATATATATATATATATATATATATATATATATATATATATACCTGTATCTGCATATATGTGTCTGTGTATATGTATCTTAGGAATGTTTATTGCTTCCACATTGCACATTTCCTATGGTAGCCAGACTGTACTGCATGATATGTTATTGACACCAGTCTGACATCATACAGGTGGGATGGATTACTGTTAACAGCTTGTGTCCATGTTTTGTCAAGTCCTGGTTATGGGACTTGCAACAGTTGGTATTGTATTGCAGGGCAGACCTGTTTGGCTGTGGGGAGGGGGGTATCAACACGTACAAGTTGTATGTTGCTTGGGCCCACTCACCCCCATTAATGGTGCCTGTGGTCATATATGTATTTATTATGTTCTCTTTTATATCTACAGATATATATCTGTATGTGTATATATATATATATATACATATATATATATATATATATATATATATATATATATATATACATATATATATATATATATATATATATATATATATATATATATATATATATATATATATATATGGTTTCACTTCTCCGGTTCGATCCTCGGCTGGGGTGCCTTCTGTGCAGAGTCTGTATGTCCTCCCTGTGGTCACGTGGGTTTCCTCTGGGTGCTCCGGTTTCCTCCCACATCCCAAAGACATGCTGTAGGTGGATTGGACACTCTAAATTGGCCCTAGGTGTGAGTGTGTGCATGTGTGTGCCTTCTGTGGAAGGTTGAGTGCCGGGCTGGCAGCTCGACACTGTAAAACTCCACTGCCAGTCATGAGTGGACAGGTGATCTGCTGTGGTGACCCCTAACCAGGAAAAGCCAAAAGAAGAAGAAGAAGAAGATATATGGTTTCACTTCATAATCTCGAATTACTGAAATCTCGAAATTCAGTAACCCGAGACTATGAAGTTGAACCATTCACAACACCGAAACTCATAATCCCGAATTACACAATCACTAACATACGTACCCCCATACAACACTTAACATACACACCAGTCCACCCGCAACACACAAACCTGGGTTACTGAATTTCGAGATTTTAGTAATTCGAGATTATGAAGTGAAACTATATATATATATATATATATATATATATATATATATATATATATGTGTGTGTGTGTGTACTTAGTACTAATCTATGAGTCTATTCTTACACACACACATATATATATATATATATATATATATATATATATATATTGCTGTATATATATATATATATATATATGTGTGTATATATAGAAATATATATGTAGACATATATATCTATAGATGTATGCATATGTATATTTTATATATATATATATATATATATATATATATATATATATATAATATGTAGAGATTTATATATATGTATATATATATATATATATATATATATATATATATATATATATATATATACATATATATATATATATATATATATAGAGAGAGAGAGAGTTATGTCTATATCTATTTTATATACACACACACACACACACACACACACACACACACACACACACACACACACATACATCTGCATGTATAAATACATTTCCTGTACTGTTGAATGACTGTGCTGGATGATATATTTGTGAAAACATCAGGGTTATGTATATCTGACATTGCTTAATGGTAAATCACTTTGGCTATAGTGTGCAGGGTCTTGGGTTTGAGCTTTGCAGAGGATGTTTTTTTTGTTGTTGGGCAGAACAAGGGCCATTGGATACGGTGTGATTAAGGCACTTTTAAGCAGTTATAAGCGGGTTTGCGCTGAGGTAAGCACTGCTAACTTCCGGTTACAGTTTCTTATACTCAGCTTCTAAATTGCTTAACCTGTGTAGGCATAGCCTACCCCCGAGCAAACAGGCTTAAAGCTGCTTATGCTGCTTTAAAGTATTTACTCCCACTTACCCCCATGCTAATTTCTTTAAAATAAATGAAATAGGGTTGATAGGATAGTGGTGAAAAAGGGGCACAAAGAGGGAAACTAGCTAGGGATGTGCAGGGAATAGATTCATAGATTAGTACTAAGCGAACTGCCTTTACTAGCCATTTTAAGCCTAGCCAATTATCCTTTGTGAAACTCAAACCCTGCACATTGTGTTTGTAAGGCAAACACCTTAACCATTAGGCCACCTTCCCAACCCAAGGTCCATAACTGCCCATTTCTTCTACAGCAACAGCTGTGCATATACACTGAATTTGGATATAGATTTGGACACTCATACCCCTGAGACAATAATATGTTGTTAAGCCAATTAGACCAGATTACATGTGTCCAGTGGACACGTGTGCAGAATGGACAGCTATGTATGGGTCGAGATTTTTTTTTGGGAACAGATTGCCCTTTTTTTTAGGTGAGAGTGGGATGTTGGGGAGGGATAGTAAGTATATTTGGGGAGGTAGGTTGGGTAGGTTAACAAACAAGACAAACAAGATGCATACAGGGGCTGTATATGACATGTGTGGGGTAAATACCTTGATCTGGTGGGGTGCTGAGACATGTCTTTGCCATTTGTTATTACTTGCAACAACAGAAAGGTGGTATTTTAACTTTTTAACATGTATGAGCCAAGCATGTGTTTTATATTAATGTAAATATAGTAATATAATAACAGTCACAATACATGAATTTACAGTTGCCACGATACATGTTCATTGGCACACTCAGTAATATTTGTTTTACTCACATGATTGTACTGAGAATGCCTATCTAAACATGTGTGGCAGGTGTACTGAAGTAGTCTGTCATTGGAATATATGCTGTAGGAGAGATCAAAGGTAAAATAAATTACATCCACAAGTCTGATGTTAGAACACACATATAAGTTAAACAATTGTAAGACCGTCATTGCCAGATGCATATAAAGGAAACAAGAGTGACGGTTTTATGTCAGTGTACAAGCCTGTGATAATGTGGACATGTTGAGAAGAATCATTGTCACTTGTGCAGTCATAACAATAATGTTAAGTGATGAAAAAAGCTTTTGTTAAGCAGCTTGCATGCTATGAATGTTAGAAAGTGAGTATGTCACATTAACCAGGATATAAACAGAATAAGGATCGGATTATTATTCTCTACAATAGTTGATGTGACATACAAACATACATGCAAAATGAGTCATGCTAAAGTGGCATGCGCAAACATGTACATCACTCAAGGTATAAGTTTAGTCAGTTCACTGAAAAAGGGTTGTGTTTCTGAATGTCATGATGTATATCAATTTACATGGGCTGTTGTTCTGTGTATATAACAAATGGATAGGTAGCCCACACAAGACATGAGTAAAATAAAAGTACATGTCAGCATTATGCCATTGATGCATTAGTTAATGGGAAAAAGTCGCAATGTCAGACTATAATTATTTGTGACTGATGCATTTTTCTTACCGTAATCAAATATATGATGTGTCACACCTAGTTTAAGTGCCATGCCTGACATGCTGGCTTAATTAAAGATAGTAAAGTATATATGTAAATGCAGCATATTATAATAGATATCTAGCACTAGAGTGAGCCTTGTTAAAAGAAGCAGTAATAACTTTATGACACTTCATTAACATACAACACACCCAGTTGAAGAATCAGGGTGTATTAGTAATTCACCTGTAGAAGATTTAATTGCATCTACAACAAATGTAAAATGCCTTGTGGGAAATGCTGCTATCCTCCACCTGTAGGTCACTAATTGCATTGCATGGACACTGACAAAACCAACATCCCAGAGGATAATTCAATTAAGTCTTAACAAATAACAACAAATGACGACACATATCTCATGACATTCATTAAAGGTCTCTCTGCTAAATGGCATGCATTTACTACATCATTATACTAGCATTCTCACAAAGAATTACAGCAAGCATTACCATAACAGAAAAAAACAACACAAACACACAAGAAAGTCTCATAATGCAAGCTCACTAATACTTTCTGATGATCTTGCAGCATGCCATTCATTAAGAAATGTTATATAAGCCCTCATATCCCAGAAAGCTCTTCAGTGAGAAGAAAGGAATTACAGTAATACATAAATGTAATACAAAACAGTATTATTTGGAAAATAAGTTACACCTGTGATCAGCCATAAACATAGTCAGCATTTCCATTTTGCCCGACTCAAACATATGCTATCAAAGACATCAAAGAGCTGCATATCAACCAGTGATGCCACAGAAATAGGCATACCAGTTGTGTCATGAAGAACAATCTTGAAGGTCTTACATCACTATTCTTTTGTAATGGCTATGGTTCCCCTAACATGGTATGAGAGACCTAAAATAAGTGGTCATTTTACTGTGCTATACCTGCATTCCTTGCCTAAGCCACTACTGTCCATACACAAGTGTCTGATAGATAGATGATAACAGAGTCAAGCCCCTGCCAAATATGCTACACACTCTTCAGAACTGTGCACTAACTGGGTCTACCATAGGAGACAGCATTGAAGGCTGTCCTATGTAACCCAAATCAGGGTGTGAAGTAGGAAAGGGTTTTTCAAGAAAAATTATCTAATAAAAAATTGTCTCAGAGATGAAAAAGCGGTTGCTATGTTAATGTGCACACAGCTGTGAACAGTTCAGTATCAATGTTTATTTATTTATATATTTATATATTTATTTATTTATTTATTTGTATGTGTTTACCAGGATAGATCACTGATCCATACTGACCAATTTCAGGCTCAGTCTCAGTGAAATACCAAACGCAATGCAGTGGTGCAGTGGTTAGCATGGTTGCTTCACAACAAGAGGTTTTCCAGTTCGATTCTCAGCTGCGGTGCCTTCTGTGTGGCATCTGCATGTCCTCCCTGCATTCGCTTAGGTTTCCTCCAGGTGCTTTGGTTTCCTCCCACATTCCATAGACATGCGTCTGGAGCATTTCTCCCTGGGACTCTGCTGAAAAGGTGTTCTGTCCCAGTCAGACTTTCCTGGTAAACCAATGTTAAATACAAATAAATTTCACAAACAAAAAATATAGAAATATAAACAATTACAGAATAATTCAGACTAATTACACAGAAATAACTGTGTGTATACTTTCTGGTGAACAAGCACAGTGCAATGTACAATCAAGCAGAGAATAATGTAAACTATATACACTCATTTCTAAAGTAGGTTAATCTTCTGTGAAACTTGATAGAGAAGAAGAGACTTAAAAAGGAGATAGATTATGTGGTATGCCCTTTGCTGAAGTAAGAGCATTTGGCTTGGATGACAAAGTGAATTTGAGTTGCATTCCGAATTTGGAATAAGTACTGTTTTCCTTAATGTCGATGGGGAGAGCTTGCCAAAGAGTAGGTGCATGAGAAGAGGAAGCATGTACAGTGCTGTAGAGTTTGGTTTGAGGGGTAATGAGGGCTGATGTGGCTTGTGAGTGGTATCTCAGGCTGTATGAAGAGGTTATTTTGTGAAGTCTAGCTGCAAAGGGGGTAAATGTGTGTAGTTGGAATAGTTTGTAGAGTTGGGATCCTAAAAGTAGGTTAGATCTTTGTTTTATGGGTAGCCATTTGGCTTTTTTAGGGTGATATAGTGATGCTCATAGAGAGGAAAGTGTGTAATGAATTGATAAATGCTGTTAGATATAGTCTGTATTGTGGCAATGTTTTCCTTGCAGACAGAAGCAGAAAAAAAAATTAGTCAAGCCCCTAATTTCTGTCCACATTATTTTGTGCACATGCAGTCCCCGATTCAAACCATAGTCCAGATGTATAAATATGCTATATGAGACTATGTTAACTGCATGTGCTACAGGAGCACTCTCACCATGAAAATCACAGAACACCTATTTGACTGCCAGGAAATCCCAAATGTGTCAAAATGTGTTTGTCCAAAATAAAAATGGATGGAAAAAGTTGATGCAATGTTGTATGTATCACATTAGTACATTCGCATAGTGATGTCCTTTGCTGGAATTGAACAGCTGCCTGTATAATTCCACAAGCTAATGAACATGAGCCACAAATGAAGTTTTAACAAAACTGATACACAACTTCTGTGAAGTCATGGCAGCATATTACTGTGTTGCGAAAAAGTTGTTTGAGTAAATGTGATTGGTGACATCTCTTCCACTGTAATTACATAAATGACAGCTGTGGTAGATGTCATTCATGCATAGCACTATACTGACATGGGTCTATGGTTAACAATATAACGGAACGTTCATTGAATGACCACTCATTGTACATAGACCAGTGAAACTTCCCTTTATTGAAAGGCCAAATAATCATAAATAAGTACATTGAATGATCATAGTTGACCAACATAAAGAGAACAGAACATAATACCTACTTATCTGTAATGTAGCAATAAGGGAAACTGCCCTTTCCCCAATGTAGTACAACCTTTGAGTTTGTATATATAATTAGTGAGAGCTGTGGTGCTCCCACAATTGGAAGATTCAGTGAACATTGGACCCTCCTTTTGTGGGGGGCTGTGTCACCCATACCTCCCCTGCTAATTATATATACCAACTCCAAGGTCACACTACAGTGAGGAAAGGGCAGGTTTCCTAATCACTACATTACCGATAAGTAGGTACTACATTCTGTTCCCTTTATGCTGGTCAATTATGATTGTTGAATATACTTATTTACGATCATTTGGCCTTTCTATAAAGGGACGTTTTGCTGGTCTATGTATGATGAATGGCTGGCTGTTCAATGAACATTCCATTTGATCTTTAAACATAGACTCTACTGACATACACTGATACTGTTTAGTCACTGTGGGGTTTGAACACCTATCAATCTGACCACGTAAACTGCAAGATATTACACAGTCTAGATGCAGCATAGGAGAAGTCTTACTCAGATTGTGAGATACTATGTATTTAAAGGCATTCCATCATCATATTCTGGCAAGGCATAAGTGTCTGTAATTTGGTTAAAAGAGTGGTGCGATCTGCCTCCATGTCACAAAATATCACATGATGCAAAATATAACCAAACACATATGTTGCATAATGCATTGATCACTGTGATGTTAGAAGCATAATCATGCATAATGCATAAATTATTATATTGTGTCAGCAGTGTTCAGCAAAGGAGTAGTCTATGTTAAAATGCACAGAAAGTACTGGAAGTGAAATCTCCAGCTATACATGTACACATGAGATATTTGGTTAACAATACTGTTGCCTACATGTGCATTCACATTCATACTGAGTTTAAGGAGTGATGTCTGATTTGAAATAGACTAAGAGCATGCTAGGGTTACCACCTGTCCCACTTTGCGAGGGACAGCCCCACTTTGGGCAGTTGTGTCCTGCGGAAAAGTTGTAAAAATGGCAAATGTTCTGAGATATTAGGGCAACATTATTTCCTACATTTTATGTAATAGTTGCATAAAACAGTTACTCTGCATCTGAAACACCTGAATGTTATAAGAAACAGAATAAGGAAATAAAATGCAACAAGAATAAACATTTATTTAGGCAAAAAAGTGAAGTTCTGTCCCTTGTACTGGCCATGGTATGTTTTGGCCTGCAAAATCTGATGTTTGTACCACAATTGTCCCACTTTGGGCATTTGAAAAGGTGGCAACCCTAGAGCATGCGCTAGAGAACATTGGTCTAATTGGAAGTACAAAATGAGACATTGTTTTACAACTGTGACAGTGAACATTACAATGGATGGAATTACCATAGTTTTAATAGGGAAATGTGTCTGCTACAAGAGAACGAAAGTGGTGGGAGAGCCAAATAACACTGTACAGCTAAACATCATATCTGTACTTTAAAACATTTCTGTGTATAGCATGTAAATACTTAGACAGCATTTCTATGTAAATACTTAAACAGCACCCAATGTTTTTCTGCACCCAGATTTAAACAGAACATTTACATTTAATGTTTCCACTAGCTGTGACCCTAAACACATAGTTTACTTAGCCAACTATTTAAAATGTTACAAGTTTTACATAGGTAAAACAGACATAGCCCTATGAGATAGAATAAAAGAACACATCTACCATATAAGTAAGGGCAACAGTTTTAGTGCCTTAGCTAAACATGTGAAAGAAACAGATGCCGCACACACCTTTAAATTTAAAGCCATGGGTAGAATTTATGAGTCAGTTAGGGGTGGTGACATCAGGAATAAGGAAAAATGGATAGTTTGCTTGAGGGGAGACCTCGGGCATGGTCTGAATGATAAAATTCCCCTTAAACCTATGTTAAAAGCAAGACTTCTTTTTAGGTAGTTTTATATCTATATATATTTATATATATATATATATGTGTGTGTGTGTGTGTGTGTGTGTGTGTGTGTGTGTGTGTGTGTGTATATATATATATATATATATATATATATATATATATATATATATATATATATTTGTTTGTGTCTTTCAGCTTTTCCCAGTTAGGGGTCGCCACAGTGGAACTCCGGTCTGCTAATGATTGGTAGTTGATTTTTACATGCCGAGTTACCAGCCCTGATGCACAACCTTCAATGAAGGTATGCCCATTCATGCATGTCTCCACGCAGAAGACGCTCTAGCTGAGAATCGAACTGGACAGTGTTTTACTGTGAGGCGACAACGCTACCGCAGCACCACCACCGCGGGCTATATATATATATATATATATATATATATATATATATATATATATATATATATATGTATGTATTTGAAAACAGCTTTACTTTTTATATATACATTTTCTATACATATGTTTTTTATTGAAAGGAGTTAGTTATTGTTTTGAGTCTGTATGAGGCATTATTTAATATACCTTTAAATGTAGATTTAATAACGATTGGTTAACTGATAACTGATTTTGTATTTAAGTGGCTGTAATGGAACTTGATACAGCTAATGAAGCAGGTTTCTGTGAAAGCACTTATGTCCGAGAAGGAATAAACTAATTTTATCAAATACACTGGATTACATCGCCTTTACTGAGTCCTATTTGCTTTTTGAATTTATAAGTACGATAATGGCAGGTTAATAAGATCTGTAGACAACACACACAAAATAATAATGTAAATAAAGCATTAAAAATGACTTTTACATATTTTTGGATTTAAATCCGTGTCACTATGCCAATACCATTTTATAGACATATGAACTATGTCAACACAGCACAAAGGAAATATTACTTTACAACTTTCATTTTACTGGTTTGAAGGAACAGTCACAAAAGAAAGATGCAAGGGAGAATGAAGGCATCAGGCTTAATCTTGGTAATGATATTTGTAATATAGCAGAAGGTGTACATTACAGCCAGCAGCATAATAAATGATCCAATGCAGGACAGAGATTTGTTATGTTAAGGTGCTATGTGTCATGATTTACACATTTGTCATGAAGCCAAGAATTTTTGGGCAGCATGTTTTTTATCAGTATTTGCAATTGGGACATCCTATAAAGTGTGATTTCAACTCTGCAGCCTGTTCAAGTGAAGATAATAGCCATCCCCTCATGCTGCTAATAGCTTGTCTGTACATAGTGCAGTGAAGCTAAGCACAATAGCATGAAGAGCACCAGAGTAATGCAGTTAAAGGCAAAAACTCACGAGATTGTGCTGTTTGGCACCAGGCAAATGTTGTGGAGACAGATTGATAACACAAAGGGGGTAGAGACATAGACAGGTTGAGAGGGAAGCAGGGAGCAAGTAGATTATCACAGAAGCAGGATTATGGTAGATTAATAAAATATGTAGGCAACAGTTATACATAAAATACTCTAAGTAAAAGAGTCAATAACAGTCTGACATAGTCCTGTAATAGACCTCTTGAAATGATGCAAAATCAGTCCATATATGTGAGCATCATCTCATTATTTCACAAAAGACCTCCTAATTCACAAAGTTAAAATCACTCAGTTGAAGGGGCAGTGACAATTTATTGAAGCAAGGGAAGCTTTATTTATTTATTTATTTAGTTATTTATTTAACATGTGTTGATTGGGAAAGTCTGACTAGCACAGAGCCTATTTTCAGCAGTGGCCTGGAGAGAAACAGTCCAGATGCATGTCTTTGGAATGTGGGAGGAAAACAGAGTACCCGGAGGAAGCCCACACGAATGCAAGGATGACATGCAGACTCACACAGAAGGCACCCCAGTTGAGAACTGAACAAGAGAAACTTTTGCTGTGAGTTGACAATGTTAACCACTGCACCACTGCACTCCATGTAGGCATTACGCTTCATCACAGTAATGCCAATAGTAAAATTCTATAAGATGAACATTACATCTATCAGCCTAGTAAGTGCACACCAGTAAAAAGTGATGATGCATAAAGGGTGAAGAGCAAGAGACAGGTGGAGAAAGAATACCACAATAAGATATTAAAGTAAGTAGGATAGTTTAGGAACTAGGTGCAGATTTACAGGATACAAAACACACAGGGAAGGTGATGGACACAAAAGGTTGGAGGACATTATGACTGAGGATAGGTAGGAGACATCAGAGGCACATTTGTGTCCATCTTGAGGACAGTGAGCATGTATTCCTCACCCTCAGCACTGCCATCACTGTTTCCTGTATCATCTGTCTGGGTCAGTGCTGGATGTGGCATCATTTTTGCAATATGACGCAAGATCTTTTCAGCCCTGCGAATTTGGAAAATGAGGCCCCTCTCCATTATGTCCTCTACTAGCCCTCTCAGCTCCTAATGAGTGACATAATCCCCATATCCACCATCTCCACTAGTACTGCACTGGGGGATACCAGTGCACCAGTAATCAAGACAGAGCTACTTGACACAGGTGGAGTAGGTAGGGCAGGTGTTGTGGAGGCAATGCTGACAGGTTGTAACCCAGATATGCTAGATGTCTGTATTGCCTGTGGTGGTGCTACTGCAGCTACCTGTGGAGATATGGCAGGCTGAACTGCAGTGGTCAGTGTAGCTCTTGTGCTAATGGTCAGTTTGGTTTTAGCACCACTGTATCCCAAAAAATTAAATAAATAAAAGAGAGGGAGGGGTTTGGGGAGACAAAACAGAGAGAATAGGATCACTGACATGTCACATTATTGTATTATTTCAATACATAAACAAATATGACACATAATTATGTTCACCTTTAATACATCCAGATATGATGTGAAGGCATTAATGTGCCATAAAATAAATTAGTCTCAGTGCCAGTATATATGACATGGCAACATTTATTTAACTATACCATGTCTGATATATTCTTTCCAAGTTAATAATTGCAGCTACCGGCATTGAATTGTTAATATCATTCAGTATTGCAGTTAATATTTTAGAAATACTATCCTGTAATAAAAGCTAATTTCTACTTTTTGGAATTGAACCCACAAACAAATAAGCTGATGCTCTCATTGACTAAGGCAATCACCAACAGCTATTAGAGAAGGCATGTATGCCTGATTAAAAGGATTAAGTATGGTTGCATTCATACCTGACTCACACTTACACCCGCTAGTCTCTGAGGTAAATGATTCACTCCTGATGCACCTCACTTTTGTGTGATATTTCTTATACAGCTGTACAGCAGGGGGAAAAAAAGATATGAAAGCATAATGAATAACTATGTTAGGTGGTAATCCATGCTAAATCATTGACTGGTGATGGTGTCACTATACTTAGTCCTATACTCATCCTCCCATTGGTTCAGGAGGTCCTACTTACACCTGTTCATGTCACTGTAATGGTGGTGACATTGTTCCCCAATGGTGGAATGGCATTTGCACAGGAAACAGCCTTGGCCAAGCTATTCCAAGTCTCAACTTTATACTGAGACATGGTTTAAGCCCCCTAAAGTATCCCAAAGATGTAGTGCTTGATGAGGAGTGCCACAAAAATACTGGACTCCTCAATAACCCACCTTTGTGATCTAAATGGCACACCAACCACAATTTTTCCAGCCATGTCTACAGAAGTCAAGCTAGAACTATGTGTCTGAATTAGCCACCAGTTTAGATCTCACATGTAACAATGTACAAAGATGCACAGCCATGCCATCTTTCATTGCAGAATTGAAATCATAAACATGGATTGGAAGACACATTGTCAATGATTACATCCAAAAGTAATGAAGGTGTGAAATAAGGCAATGAGATCTGGCCATGTGTGATGATCCACCTCTTTCATATATTCCAGTGTTAAACACTGAAATGTTTTATGGTGTTTGCTAGAATCACTGCTCGTTGAATGTAAATTGGCATGAATTGTGACATATCTGACTATTGGGACTTGCACACTAGTAAAATAGAGTACTACCACCTTGGACTCAAACCCATGAGAAAAAGGAGGATGAAATGTTACCTGTTGCTTATTAACTGTCAGTATCACAGGAGGACATCCTCTTTAAAGTGTTAATTTGAAATATACTAATTCACAAATGAATGAAGCTGTGCTTAACAGATGTCTGTATGTGTGTGACTTTTATTTGTCATGTTACTTCATTTCTATGTAAAGACAGTATTTGTGATTGTAAATGCATCTCAGATGAATGGAGTTGCATGACCTGAGTAAGCTATGTTGGGGTGGATTACATACATATGTCACAAGACATACTGTCCTAAATAAAACTATTGTGCACATCATACCTATGCAAATGCATTTTAAATTAACTATCATCACTGTCATGTTTAACATATTTTACATACATTAAATTGAACTTATATGGCAGGCATTGCTGTTACATTTGTTGAAAAAAATCATATGTATGATACTCATTTTTATTTAGTGATACATTATTAATCAAAAGTTTGTGACAAATGTATTCTGAACCAATCAGTAAAAATATCTGTTAAATGGATTCAAACCCTGCATTACCTGTCATCTTTCTCTAAACTTACTTCATTTATATCCTGAGCCACAGAGAAAGACAGCTGACAGGTACATTTTCCTCACTCAGTACTATCCAGAGTGCTGACAGCCATGCATTAGCACCTCGCATCTTTGCACTACAGAAGGCAGACCAACTTAAATTTTTCATTTTTTGCCTTTGGCCATGAACTGTGGTTGCAAATGCAAAAGGCAAAAAAAAATTATACAAATAAATTATGTTTCAAACAAACATAAATAAAGGATACAGCTAACAAGGAACAGAGCATGTATAGCATTAACATGAAACATTGATCCGTTTCACATCTGGTTGCCACATCACAAGTAGCATTTGTGTTACACATCATTGGGATTTGATGTAATGGCAATTGTTCAGAAATAGAACACACAAAGAATTACAGTAGGTCATTCTTGACACAGTATAAACAATTAATAATGACAATTTAAAATAAAATGTGTTACTGTCGTGATGAATAACTGTGAGATGTGGATAAGTTCTGCAGCATATATGATACATATGTCCAAATTACTCGAGTTACTGCATTGGTTTATCACACTCATCTTTGGTTTATCACATTTCATCAAATATTATATGTTGCTTCATACATAGCACATACTGTTATTAACAATGAGAAAAGTAGAGTTAACAACAACAACATAATTGTAACAGCAATTCACATGGACTACTGGCAAGATTTTTAGCAGTTATCATACAAACATTAGCCTGCTCATTTCACATACGACATTGTGTGTCAATATTTATTCTGAATCCAGTCAAAAAATATCTGTAAACTGGATTTAAACACTGTATTATGTGTCCTCTTTCTCTAAGCTCACTTCACTTACACCTCTTGTCACAGAGATAGTTACGTGACAGGTGAAATTTCTTCATTCGTCACTCTCCATAGCACTGACAGCAGTGCACCAGCAACAGTCTCCATTGTACTAATGATGGCATTCCAAATTAAAGTCGTTAGTGTTTGCTTTACAAAATGAACTGTGGTTCATTGCTAGTGACTGTTGACAGTCAACAGTGCACAGTGCCAAATGGCAAGCAAAGGATGAAGAAGAAATATAAAATTAAAGGAAAGCATTGTGAAACAAGTATTTAAAATGTATCTTTCTGATGTCAAGTTAGAATTATATGTCTTAACTGGTACCCATTTCAGATATTGCAGGTAACAGCCAGTGTGGAAAGACACTCAGCCTTGCCAACTGCATTTGCAGAACTGAAAGCACAAACATGGCTTGACAGACACATTGTCAATGATTATATCCAGAAACAATGAAGGTGTAAAATATGGCAGTGAGATTTGACTATGTGTGATGCTCCACCTCTTTACACATGTTCCAATGTTAAATACTTAAATTGTTTATGTTGCTTGTTATAATCATTGCTGACTGTATATAAAATGGTATGAACTGTGACATATAAGGATTTTGGGACTTACACACTAGTAAAATTGAATATTATGACCTTGGAATTGAACCTGTGAGAAAAAGAGTGAAATGTTACCTGCTGCTTATTAACTCTCAGGGCCACTGGATAACACCCTTTGTAAAGTGTTAATTTGAAATATACTGATTCACAAATTAATGGAGCTGTACTTAACCAATTTCTGCATGCGTGTGGCTTTCATTAGCCATGGTATTGCATTTCTATATAAAATGCAGTATTTGTGGTTGTAAATACATTTCAGATGTATGGATTTGCATGGCCTGAGTAAGATATGTTGGGGTGCGCTACATAAATAAATCACAAGATATACTGTCCTAAGCACCTAGTTAAGATATGTGAAGAGTCATAAGAATTATAATAGAACTATTGTGCACATCATACCTATAACTGTGAGATATGGATAAAGCCTTCAGCACATATGATATATATGTCCATATTAATTCTGTTACTGCTTTTGTGTTATCACACATTACAAAATACCATATGTTACTTCATCCATAGCATATATTATTTATTATGAGAAAAGGCGGTTTTCCAACAACACATTTGTAACAGCAAATCACACTGATTTATAGAAGTTATGATACAGACTTTAACCTGTTCATTTCATGTACAACATTGTGAATCAATATTTATTCTGTAGCCAGTCAAAAAAATCTGTAACTGGGATTCAAACCTACGTCTATATTATGCTGTCGAAAACTCAAACTGTCAACAGTGTAATAATCGACATGAAAATGTCGAAACCCCTGAACATCAAACACACACACAAAAAAAAAAACACCCAAACACAACACAAATTGCTCTATGCAGGGGGGCAAGCCCCTCTGCACCCCCCACTCCCCTGCTACTTAAATATACTAACTCTGAGATTGCACTACATTGCAGTAAATGGAAATCTCCCCTTATGGAGATTTCAGTTTACACGCACGATGACTTTCGCTTTCAACATTTTGGTGCCGACAATATCAGCTTCGATATTGTCAGTCTTTGACAGGGTGAAGTAGACACTTCAAACCCTGCATTATATGCCCTATTTCTCTAAGCTCACTTCACTTACACCTTGTGTCACAGAGATAGTAAGCTGACAGATGAAATTTCTTCAATCAGCAATGTCCATAGTGCTAACAGCAGTGCACCAGCACCAGTCTCAGTTGTACTACTAATTGCATTCCAAATTAAAATTGTGAATTTTTACCTTAGAAGGCGAATTGTGGTTCACTGGTAGTGACCATTAGTGGAAAATGCTAAACGGCATGCAAAGGATGAAGAAGAGTTAGAAAGAAAAAAAGGAAGCTGTGATGACCATGCCCTGGCCCAGCAATCAAGGAGCCTCAATCCTCACCACTAACACCAGGGAGGTTGTCTCCTAGAAGAGAAAAGATAACTAATACACACAGTAAAGTACAATTTCCCTTAAGTGCACACAGAGATCACAGTCAGTCTGGGGCTGGCTGCTCCCTTGCTCACCAGGTCCCCAATAAGACTCCCCACTGGCACAGCTATAGGGTCTAGATCTCAGCCTAACTGTGCAAGCTAAAACCTCCAGTACCCTCTCTGTCCAACCAGTGCTTCGTGTCCCTGCTAAGTAGCTGACACAACACACACACACTTTGAGATAAGTATTTATACAACTTCACAGACTCTTCTGGGAAAGGCTGACACAGATTCTCCAACTGTGCCCCTTTACCCTGACTATACGGTAGTAATTACTGCCACCACCCAGTTAATAATATCAGCTACTAAAAGGCCCTGTGCAATATTAATATCCAATGGTAGTATGACTAACAGTCAAGGCTTACTTTAGAGTGGCCTATTACAATAACCTCTATAAATATGCAATGTACTCTAGAGCTTATCTCAACACAAAGCAGCCATAGGTAGAAGATTTTAAAAATATTTAATAATAAATAATTAAAACACAAGACAAAACTACTACACCACAGAGATATCTAAGAGTTCAAAGATCAGAAAGAAACTTAAAATAATACAGTAGGACAGGTCTGATTTCAAAGAAAAAATACCTAATTAATCTATACTAGCTTTAACTATTCCTACAAGAAATCACAGTGCTAGAAACTTACATGTGAGCATAAGGCAGAGTGCTGGTAAGTTAGATGTCCAAAGTCAAAATGCTTCCAGTCTCTTGTGAGAAATAGTATTTTAAACATTACTAACAAACATGTCCCTCCCCAAATTACATCATTTTTGACACTTTTTGGTTTTTCCAGGCAAACAAACTGCATTATTTAGCAATCTAACACCTGCACAGAAACTTAGAACAATAGAAGGCATTTCACATATACATTCTAGCAGAAACCAGAGCAATAAAACACATTCCACATCTAAATTCTGGTCATAAACTTTAGCCTTAAAACAATGGGCATGAAATCTTCATCCAGCCGCACTGGAGCTGAATTCTAACATTAAAGAGATTCATAAGATCTTTTCAACTTAAAAAGACACATTTGAAATACTTGGCTTGGTTTTCCTTACAGCAGATGACAATGCTGCAACAATCTTGAAGTTCACATTTTACAGTGTTTTCTTACACACAAGCCTGTATTTTACATTTATTTATACAGTTGATAGAATTATGTATCAAATTCTATTTGATTAGGTTGGCAGCCTTCCCCCATCTCTCCCCAATCGTCACCCCCCCCCCCCAGGAAACTCAAGCAAGTGTTTCAAGTGCCCCTTGAGAAACGTCGCTTGAGAGAGTCAGGTCTATCTGGGTGTACCTCACCCATGATTGCCAGACGTCCCTATTTCAGCGGGATTGTCCCGAGATCAACACAGAAATCCCGGGTCCTGTTGTAAACTGTAAAAATCCCGATGGCAATTTAAAATTGACAGCTCCGTTGGGTTCCTCCAGTTCCACCGTTCCGATCCTACTTCAAGACGAGGTGAGTGACTTCATGTATGTTGCCTGGCGATAAGGCTGCATGTTCCTTGTTTTGTTCTGCTGTGTTATGCTACAGCTACTAAACAGACTGCTCAGTGACTGTGCACAAGTGAGTGAGTATAGACAACGTTTGTTTCCAAAGTTTCCACGATTCCACTGTGTTGACTGCTGCTGTCCAACTTTTGTTTCCAAATTTCAGCCTGAGCAAGCTGGATGAAAAAAGAAAGGTATGTTTATGTATAAATGATAAAAACTGTTCTGAGTTTTGCAAAGTTTTTCTATGTAGAAGTCTGTGAACTTATTTCTAAGGATCAAGATACTGCAGGAGTTCTGCCTTTTGTTGTAAAGCATCTGGTACTTCACTTGAGCTCTCAAAACCAGTTTGTTTTACAAAACCAGTTTGTTTTACATTAAGAAACATCGAATAGCGACTATTACAGTTTAACTGCACTAAAAAGTAAAATCAACTTGGACTCTGTCTCTGTGCTTAGTGGTGTTATTTTATGACTTTTTTGTTGAGTTTACAACACCCAGCCTGGTATTTGTTGCTTGTTCATAGTCGATTTCTACATTCTATTAAAAATATCTTAACATGTAAAAACTTTTCATCATTATATAGATGAGTACTTCCGAAGATGTTGATAATACTCCTTCAGAGTAGAGTGGTCTGAAATGTTATGCTATGTGAAAATCCAAATCTGAAATTCTTGAATTGTTTTTCAGTGATGAATTGGCATTAGCATACCTGGGGTTTGTTGCAAATGCATGCACTATTATTCAGAATGCCTTAACAAAACTTCAAAGCAATGATGTTTTAATAATTGATGTTTTTGAAATAATGACTGGCGTATTGCAGTCACTCAATCAAAAAAAAGATGATGCCTTTTATGGAAGCATTGCTAGAACAATGTTACTACAATGCAGTGACAACACCAAAATAAACCTGTTACAAAATTTTTTGACACAGCGATAAAATACCTACAGAAATGGTTGACTTTGAAAGTAACAAATTTCAATGCATTAATGTCTTGTCCTTAAAACCAAATGTACTGACCTTCTATATGAAGATGTCTGTTTATTAAACAAGTTTGTACTGAATATGACTGAAGCAAATGAGAAAAAAACAATAGATGAGAAATGGATAATATTTTTTAAAGATCACCCTGCTTGCAATAATTTGTACAAAATCTCAGTTCCACATTCCATTGCAATTTGTGAGAGAATATTTAGTCTAATGAGTGCAGCCTGGAGAAAGGAGAGAAACAAATTATTGTTAAAGACTGTGGAAGCTGAATTAATGGTCAAACAAAATTTTAATTATACTTGTAAAGACTTTAGAAAATTTTTATCGACTAAAGATGGTGAATATATTTTGAAACAAGCTAAAAGCTGTGAAAAGTGCGTGTAATAAAACTGTTGTTATAACTTTGTGGATTTAAATCAAAATATTCATTCAAAGGTGTACTACTGTATTGCTGTTATTGTTGTTATCATTATTATTGTGTGAGTATTCTGTATATGTAGTTATTTGCATATATATGGTTTGATTATACATGTTTATAATTAGAATTTAACTACAATGTTTAGAAGGTATCTAATCAATATGTGACTGTTTGTAATGCATAATAACTGTGATTCCTGCGACTGTTCAAAGTGTACTACTGTACTATTGTTATTGTTACTGTGTGACTATTATGTATATGCAGTTAATTCCATGTATGTGGTTTGATTATATGTTTATAATTAGAATTTAACTAAAATGTTTAGATGGTATTTAATCAATATGTGACTGTTTGTAATGTTGTAATGTATAATAACGGTGATTCCTGCTTCAGTACTACTGTATTGTATGTACTTATTTGCATATGTGGTTTGACTAATAATCTAATCATCTAATTAAAAAAGCGACTGTATGCAGTATAAGTCCTTGTCATTCATTTATGTATGAAAGACCTTTTTTTTTTTTAGTCTTCACTTTGTCCCTACCTGGCCAGTCAGAAATCTGGCAACCCTGACCTCACCCCATTCCCTGTCTTGAGAGCTCATCTGCATTGGCATTGCTACTCTCACTGCGGTGCTGCACTGACATATCATATGCTTGCAACCCCAGGCTCCATCTTAGCAACTTGGCGTTTTGCTGACTGGCTCTGTTTATCCATGTTAGAGGGTTGTGATCTGTCATCACAGTGCATTTTCTTCCATACAGATAAGGCTGAAGTTTTTGTAGTGCCCACACTATGGCTAGACATTCCTTTTCCACCGCTGCATAGCATTCCTCCCTGGGCTGGAGCCTATGACTGAGATAAACCACTGGGTGCTCTTCTCCCTCTGAAGACATCTGGCTAAGTACAGCCCCCACCCCATAGTTTGAAGCATCCACCTGCACAACAAATTCTTTGCTATAGTCTGGACTGGCTAACACGGGGGGGTCCTTCCAAAGCTTCCTTAAGCTTCTGAAATGCCTGCTTACATGCTGGGGTCCACACTACCTTATCTGGCCTGTTCTTCCTTGTCAGGTCTGTAAGGGGAGCAGCTATGCTACTATAACTGGGAACAAACTTTCTGTAGTACCCTGCCTTCCCTAAAAATGCCCTCACCTGTTTTTTGGTAAAGGTGCAGGCCATGCCTGAATTGCTTCCACTTTGGTACATTCTGGCCTTATCTTACCACTCCCCACTCTATGTCCTAGGTAAGAGACCTCTGCCATACCCACCTGACATTTGCTCGGCTTAATAGTCAATCCTGCCCTCTGTAGTCTGCCCAGCACCTCCCTGACATGCTGAAGGTGCTCTTGCCAGGAATAGCTATAGATAGCAATATCATCCATGTAAGCAAGGGCAAACCCTCCTGTTCCTGCTAAGATATGATCTACCAGCCTCTGGAAAGTTGCTGCGGCATTCTTCATCCCAAAGGGCATCATTGTGAACTCATACAAGCCAAAAGGAGTCACAAAGGCCGTCTTCTCTCTAGCACTGGGAGTCAAGGGCACCTGCCAGTAACCCTTGGTAAGATCAGCGGTTATAAGATACTTAGCCCCACCCAGCTGCTCTAAGGCCTCATCTGTCCTAGGCATGGTGTAACCATCCGACTCTGTGTGACTATTTAATTTCCTATAATTCACACAGAACATGTTGCTGCCATCCATCTTTGGCACCAACACCACTGGTGAGACCCAGGGACTGTCGGCCTCTTGAATCACCCCTAGTCCCAACATCTCCTGTACCTCTTCCTTCAGAGTCTGTTTGACTCTCTCAGGCACCCTGTAAGGGGCCTGCCTGATAGGCCTTTGGGGTCCTGTATCCACCTGGTGCTGAACCAGGTGGGTGCTCCCTGGTTTCCAGGTGAACATGCCCCCAAACTCCTGCAACACTGCTTGCATTTCTCAAACCTGGGTAGGAGATAGCTGCTGGGACATTGCTACCCCTTCCACCAAGGTGTCAGCCTGAACCTCATTGAGAAGATCAGTCACAAGATCTCTCTCAGACTCCTCCTGCAATCCACTGCAAATGCTCAGCACAAGGGCCTCCATAGCATGGTAAGGTTTCATCATGTTAACGTGGTACAATTTGTGCCCCTGACATCTGCCTAGCACTTCTACCATGTAGTTAATATCACTTACCTTTCTTACCACCTTGTAGGGTCCCTTCCAAGCTGCTTGCAGCTTGTTGTGTCTAACAGGAATGAGAACCATCACCTGCTGCCCTGCAGCATACTCTCTAGCTCGAGCATTCCTGTCATACCACACCTTTTTCTGTTGATGGGCTTCTGCCAGGTCCTCCTGGGCCAGGCCCATGAGTTTCCTGACCCTTGTCCTGGGGTTCAGGACATATGCCACAACAGACTCCTTGTGAGACTCACACTCACCTTCCCACTCATCTCAAATTAAATCTAGAAGTCCCCTTACCCTATGCCCATACATCAACTCAAAGGGTGAAAAACCTGTGGAATCCTGGGGAACCTCTCTGTAAGCAAACAACAGATGGGGCAAATATTTGTCCCACTCCCTCTTAAACTGTTCTGCAAATGTCCGTAGCATGGACTTGATTGTAGAGTTTAACCTCTCAACAAGACCATTAGTCTGAGGATGGTAGGGGATGGTCTTCATGTGCTTCACCCCACAGGACTTCTACAGACAAGCCAGCAGGTCTGACATAAAATTGACACCTCTGTCAGACAGTATTTCCTTTGGGAAACCTACCCTGCTGAAAATCTCTAGCAAAGCATTTGCCACCTTCTCTGCCTCAATAGAAGACAAAGCCACTGCCTCAGGGTATTGTGTAGCATAATCTACAATCACTAGGATATACTTTTTCAATGTCGAACTTGGGGTACTCAGAGGACCCACAATATCCATAGCTACTTTCTGAAATGGCTCCTCAATCACAGACAAAGGCATCAAATGAGCTCTCACCTTGTCTCCTGCCTTGCCTACATTTTGGAACTGCTCACAGGTCCTGCATTACTCTGGTACATCTCTGGAAATTCCAGGCTAATAGAAGTTTTGCATAATACACCTCTTTGTATGTTTTTATGCCCATATGACCTGCAAAGGGAATATCATGGTCTATCACTAGAAGCACCAGATGGTAAGCTCTAGGCACTGCCAACTGCTGTACTCTCTCACCTTCTAGCCCTCCCACAGGGGTCCACTCTCTGTACAGTAACCCTTTGTTCCAGAATACAGATTCCCCCTTCCCTTGAGAATCAGGTGCCTCCCTAGCTACCTGCCTCAGGCCTTGCAGTGTAGGGTCTGAGAGCTGTGCCTGTCTCAAGTTTCTCCTTGTAACCCTTCCCAGCTCCCCTTCCACTGGAAGTCTAGCATCCTCTAACAGCAGTGCCTCACTGTCAGCCTGGGTACTACTACTCACCTCTACCTTTACAGTCCCTTTGTCCAAGGGACCATCAGTACCCACAAGCAGCTGTGGCTCACCTTCAGTCTCACTGCTACAGAGCAGCTCCCTCCCTGAAGTAACCACCTCAGCAGTCCTGGCTGCAAGTGTGCAGTCTGTCTGGGCCTCACCCAGGCATCCAGACTTACATGTTTGTCTCCAAGCCTGACTGCATGTAACTGCATAAGTACATAGTACTGCCTCATCTAAATCCTTCCCTCTCAGGACATCTGCAGGATGGTAGTTCCATACCCCTGTTGTCTCAAGACAACCTACTATTGGCATTTTGCCTTTAACACTTACTGGCTCCCTCACCTTTGGTTCCCCAACTTGCCTCCATGGACACCTGTATGCCACATAGCCCCACTGGTTGAATTCAAAACATTTAACCCTAGCTCCTGGACATGTACCTGGACTAGTGGCTTCCCCTGCTACTGGCGGATTCTGTTGGGGCAGTCTGTGCTGCCCACCATGGGTTCCTTTAGTCCCATGAGCAGTACTGGGGTCCCTTTCCCATGCAGGGCTGCCCTGCCTGCTAGGTATAGGTCTCCCTTCTTCCCCAACTCCTCTGAAGTAGCACACTGTCCATCAGCTAACCAGATCCTCATGTCCTCAGGCAAAGTGCTAAGGGCTTGTTCCCTTACCAAAAAGTCTGCCAGCCCTTCAAAAGTGGTGACCTGACATACACTCACCTAGCTATGAAAATAAGTCCTCAGTTCAACAACATATTCACATACATTTTCATCTGCCTTACGTCTATGCTCACGAAGCTTTTTCCTATACATTTCAGGTGTTACCTTAAAACATTCTAATAAATGTCATTTTACAGCAGTATAATCAAAACAGTCAGTGTCATGCATTTTTGTTAAAGAAGTTACAGCTTTACCATGGTGTAAGGGGGTCTGAAACCATACCCAGAGCCTTTGGTCAACCTCATTCTGTTTACATGCCCACACAAACATATGAATGAAGCTATCAAAATTATCCTCCTCTTTAAACTGTGGAAGAAATTTACTGACCTTTTGTGCTTCTGGGGTCCGGTTACTCCCTTCCCCATTGCCTCCATGACTCTGGCGAAGAGTCAGCATTTCCCTCTCATGCCTCCTCTGCCATTCATTTTCCTCAGCTTGTAGATTCCTCATTTTCTCAGCTGCTTCTAGTTCCATACACCTGGCCTCCAACTCAAGTCTCTTTAGCTCCAGCTGGATTTTTAAGTCCACTGCAGAAAGGTTGAGCTGTCCATTCTCTGAGGATATTGTATCTCCACTGTCAGTCTGATTATCCTCCAGGCTGCTGTTTTCTGTTGCAGCTGTACCCAAGGCTGCAATCAGGTCTGCTTTAGTCAGGTTTCCATGCACCAGTCCCCTAGCCTGGCAAATCTCCACCAGCTGGCTCCTTGTCAGCTTTCCATACTCCTCTGCTGACATGCTGCCTGCTCACCCTGACTAACACTAAGCTAACAAAAGAAATAAAACAATTGTGATCTGAACTCTGAGTATACACTACGTGGCTGTTTTAGAGTACAAAACACTTTTAGAGATCACTGTACATAAGCTACAGGAATTCACTCTACCCACACCACTACAAGCCAATTAGTATGTGAAGTAGATCCCACCACTGCCAAGCACTTGTGATGACCATGCCCTGGCCCAGCAATCAAGGAGCCTCAATCCTCACCACTAACACCAGGGAGGTTGTCTCCTACAAGGGAAAAAGATAACTAATACACACAGTAAAGTACAATTTCCCTTAAGTGCACACAGAGATCACAGTCAGTCTGGGGCTGGTTGCTCCCTTGCTCACCAGGTCCCCAATAAGACTCCTCACTGGCACAGCTATAGGGTCCATGTCTCAGCCTAACTGGGCAAGCTAAAACCTCCAGTACCCTCTCTGTGCAACCAGTGCTTTGTGTCCCTGCTAAGTAGCTGACACAACACACACACACTTTGAGATAAGTATTTATACAACTTCACAGACAAAGGCTGACACAGATTCTCCAGCTGTGCCCCTTTACCCAGACTATACAGTAGTAATTGCTGTCACCACCCAGTTAATAATATCAGCTACTAAACGGCCCTTAAAAGGGTGTCCAATTATTACTGTGCAATATTAATATCCAATGGTAGTATGACTAACAGACAAGGCTTACTTTAGAGTGGCCTATTACAATAACCTCTATAAATATGCAATGTACTCTAGAGTTTATCTCTACACAAAGCAGCCACAGGTAGAAGGTTTTAAAAATATTTAATAATAAATAATTAAAACACAAAACAAAACTACTACACCACAGAGATATCTAAGAGTTCAGAGATCACACAGAAACTTAAAATAATACAGTAGGACAGGTCTGATTTCAAAGACAAAATACCTAATTAATCTATACTAGCTTTAACTATTCCTACAAGAAATCACAGTGCTAGAAACTTACATGTGAGCATAAGGCAGAGTACTGGTAAGTTAGATGTCCAAAGTCAAAATGCTTCCAGTCTCTTGTGAGAAATAGTATTTTAAACATTACTAACAAACATGCTTGCTGGATCCCTCCCCAAATTACATCATTTTTGAGACTTAGGTTTTTCCAGGCAAACAAACTGCATTATTTAGCAATCTAACACCTGCACAGAAACTTAGAACATTAAAAGGCATTTCACATATACATTCTAGCAGAAACCAGAGCAATAAAACACATTCCACATCTAAATTCTGGTCATAAACTTTAGCCTTAAAACAATGGACATAAAATATTCATCCAGCTGCCCTGGTGCCGAATTCTAACATTAAAGAGATTCATAAGATCTTTTCAACTTAAAAAAAACACATTTGAAATACTTGGCTTGGTTTTCCTTACAGCAGATGGCAATGTTACAACAATCTTGAAGTTCACATTTTACAGTGTTTTCTTACATTTAAAAACACAAGCCTGTGTTTTACATTTATTTATACAGTTGATAGAATTATGTATCAAATTCTATTTGACTAGGCTGGCAGCCTTCGCCCATCTCTCCCCAGTCGTCGCAGAAACATTACGAAACAAGTATTAAAATATAAGGATAAAAACACCCACCAACCTATATAGATATCTGAGTCCCAATAAAAACAGATAAAATAGTCCAAGAAAACAAAGAGGCTCAGAAACAGCTGAAAACTCCAAGATAAAAATAAACTTTAATTGTTGACCATGAATGCTTTCACAGGTAAACCCTGCTTCATCAGATGCTAATAATACATTGACCACAACTCAACTATAAATGCACTTAAATGTAATAGGTCACATGACCCAATCATTCAATTAAAACAAATTTTCAATTAAAACAACTACTAAAAAATATACACACCTTAATACATTACTTTTCATTAAGTATAGCAGTTTTACTAATGTTCTAAACTACAATTAGGTTCATAGGTTCATAGGTAGGTACGAGGCTATTGGCCCTAGGGCCTATATAAACCTAGCCAAATGGTACCCTGGCTTTTGCCACCCAAGAAAATTATTTTCTTGTGCCGCTGTCAAGCTGAGCCACAGAAGTGATCCCCGGGGGTAATTTCCTATCTCCCATCCAATCATCAAGATTTTTCTTGAAGAGTGCTAATGAGGAGCTTTGTTTGATATAGATGGGTAGTCTGTTCCAGAGTATGGGAAGTCACTGTGACAGGAATATATCCCTCCAGCATGTTCTATTTATTGATGTGACAAGGTTTAGGTCCCTAGAGCATGTAGCTCGGAGGGATTAGGATTTCTTTACGTGGAGCATGTCCAACTGCTCTGGGTTTGACATAGCTTTGTATGTTAGGCAGAGATCACCTCTGAGTAGGTGATATGTGACAGAGTAAAGCTGGAGTTTTTTGAGACGGTCTGTGTAGGGCATCTGTTTGAGGCTGGTAATCCTCTTTGTGAGGTATTTCTGTGGCCTTTTCAGTTGTTGTAGATGTCTTGTGAGGTACATACCAAAAGAGGCATTGTACTCTATAATGGGTCCAATGAGTGATGAGTAGAGAGGAACAATGACCTCTTTTTTCCTGGATGAGAAACCTTTTGTGATGAGGTGTGCCACGTAGAAGGATTTCCTGACTACTTTGGCAATGTGATTATCAAAGGAGAGACTACTGTCCACCTGTGTCCCAAGGTCTCTTATTACACTTTCAGTTTTAATTAGACTGCCTCCTATGTGGTAGTTCATGGGTACAGAGTTTTTACCAAAAGGGATGACATTGCACATTTTGGCATTGAGCTTGAGGCCATGGCTTTGACACCAGGCATCTGTCTCAGTGAGGCCCTTTTGTAGGATGTCCACATCATTAGGATACACTGTAAATACACGTTTATATATATATATATATATATATATATATATATATATATATATATATATATATAAAACATTGTCATAACTAAAGAACATATAAACATAAAAGTTTTTATACACAGTATATATACATAAGTACACATCATAAGACATGTATATTTGTATTTGTGTATATATACACATAAATAGAATCTTATGTATTCCTTGTTTGTCACCTGGCTAATGGTCTGGATTTCAACTTGGGCTTAATGGGCACGAGCTCATTAAGGCCATGCCCATGATCTCCCCTAAGTCTTATAATCCACTTAACTTCAAGTTGTTCTGTCTGATTACGAATATCTCCTCCTCCTCTCTTATTTTCAAAGACTGTACCAATAGCCATGAATTTAAATGTATGGTTTGTCCCTGCAGATAAAACATGTTTGGCTAGGGCACTTGCCTTATTGCCTTTACTGATGTAATAAATATGCTCTTTAATTCTCCCTTTAAGGGATTTATCTGTTTTACCCACATAGAACTTTCAACATTTCTGGCAACAAGCCAAATAAACAATGTGTTCTCTGTCGCAAGTGGCATGTACATGAAAATGGTATGTTTTATTCTGATCTGGATGTATAAAATTTGCAGTACTATCTATGTATTTACAAAAAGAAGACTTGCCACATGTGAAAGTTCCAGTGACCATAGACTCCTTGTAGTTATTTTTTGGGTGGCATAATTCTCTTTTTAATGACTTCATATTCCTGAACATAAATCTAGGTTTAGGGTCCACTAGCTCACAAATATCTTTATCTACTCTTAGAATAGCCAATTTGGTTGTGGGATGGTGGGAGAAAGAAATGTTGGTACATTTAATTGGATTCAACAGTATATTTTATAGGCATTTTGCAGACGATCTTTTTTCATTATCAAGAATGACCTTAATAGTGATGAATTTATTAAATCTTTGAACAGTAATACTAGTTTTTTAAAGATCACAGAAGGGAATTGTGGACTCTGTGTTTCTTTCCTGGATGTACTTTTAACTTGGAACCAAGATAGTTCTGAGTTTATTAGTTGTATTTACAGGACGCCCACCTTCTCCAGTGGTTACTTGTCTTATTATAGTAGTCATCCTTCTTTTATGAAGAAGAATATTCTAAGAGGCCAATTTATTCGGGCATCTCGCATGACAGGTAAGGATGAGGATTTTGTACAGGAAATTACTTTTATTTCCTCTTTATTTAGAGCAAGGGGTTATCCAACACAAGTCACAGAAAATGGTAAGAAGGATGTTATAGCCAAGAGAGCTGGAGCTTTTGCACTGATTCTCCAGGTTGGTTTTAAATCTCAAACATATTGAAACAGAGAAAGTAACAGTAATAATTTCTCTGTACCTTTTATAGTTTGGACATGTCCTCTGATGGTATTAGTATTAGGAATATTATAGAAAGAAACTGGAGGATAGTTTCGGGTAATTTAGATTTGGCAAAGGCCTTGGGGGATAAGCCGAAGTTTGTGCATAAGAAAGGAAGAAGTTTTAAGTCTATGTTAGAGAATTTTAGTGTCAATCAAATCGTGTTACCAAGAACTGACAAACCATTAGGAACTTATAAGTGTCATGGTTGTAATGTTTGCAGATACATCAGTGAAGGGCCTTATATTATTTTGGAGCATTTAACATATACTATCAAGCCAGCAGGTAGATTTAATTGCAATACAAAGGGGGTCATCTATATTGCTTTGTGTTCTGTATGTCCCAGTTTTTATGTTGGCATGACAACTAGGAATCTTGCTACAAGAGTAAGAGAACGTGTATGCTATAAAAAGCAAAGGCAGTAATAATGCTTTGTTTAGACACTCAGTGCTTTGCGCTAATTAAAAAAAATAATAATTTTGGGGTGTTGGAACATGTATCAGAAAATATGAGGGGAGGTGAGTACAAAAATGAAGTTGAAATTAAGGAGGTTGAATGGCAGTTAAAGTTGCAAGCAGATGTACCTCCTGGCCTGAATGAGACTATTAATATAAAATGTTTTTTGAAAGCTCGTAAGCTTAAGGCCCCTTAAGGAAAGTGGTGGTGTGGACTGCTTTTTAATTAAACTGACAATTATGTTTAATTGATTTCTTAATTATATTTCAAATGCAAAGTGATTTTTATTGGTTAACATTTTCTATTTAAAATGAATGTGTTGAACTGTTTTTTGTATTTCTGAAGAATTTTTGATGAAAGCGTCAATTAAAAGTTTATTACGCTAGTGGCTTTTGTTTTTTTTAGCAGCATCCCTGACAGTTTTCTATTTTGTAATATTCTAGAAGCTGAGGCCAGTGATACCACTCATATATCCCCTGTGGGGCCTAGAAAAGTGCCTGTAGCTAGTATACATAATGCTATACATACTTTTGTTTCCACTGTGATGAATTCTTAGTGATTTCCCTGGGCTTCAGGTGAGTGCATGCAGGTTACATATTTCCTCTAGTGTTTCCCTAGCCACCATATATTGCTCTATAATGTACACACTCACGTTATATGTTCATGTATAGCTCTGCTACATTATATTGCTTAATTAGCATGTAATTCAGCTAGCTATACCTTCAATAGCAAATTCTGCCACTTAGCCTTGTTTTGCGGCTCTGCACTAAGTGGAGAGCTGTTTAATGAATACCAAATAATGCACTATTGTGTGCACGTTTAGCACATGATAGCAGCACTAACTGTAGGCATTTATGAATCTGGCCCTTTTTATACACGTTCTTTAATTTTTGTTTTCCTGATCTTGTCTCACACGCTGTTTTATTTGCTTGTCCAGTTTATTTGTTTCAGTTTTCAAAGTTATTGTTTGATCTTGTTCCAGTTTCTTGTATTTTTTATCTCCTATCTCAAGTTAAGTATCTTGTTCATATGGAAATATATCCTCCTGACTTTCTTTGCCTAGATCTTCTTCTTCTTTTTTTTTAAGTTTTTTGCATCCATGCAATTTCTCTTTGAAAACTTGTGGCTTTCCTTATGCCATCTTTTTACTGAATGCATCAGTCCAGTTAGCTTTGACACCATGACTGTTTTGTTTCCATATGGTCCATTAGTAATCTTCTGTATAATAGATTTCAGTTTTGCAAATTCATCTAGCAGCAGTTTATAACCCAGTGGTCACTTCACATCATAGGTACTGAAACTTGACATGAAGTAAAGATCATCTCCTTAGGAAAACAAACAATAACAAATATGTTTTTTTCCCCTGGAAGGTTTGTTTACTGTCTACAACATAATCATCTCTGTTAAAGTACAGAAAAATTACTCTTCTACAAACCTGATTCCTTGATAATGATACAGCAAAATTAAGGGGCTGTAAATAATTCTATTTCCCAGTCTCTGCAGTCGGAAGATTTTTTTTGGGGGGGTGGTGAATATTGTAGGAAATTCATTATGAGTTGCATTTGCTTTATAACTAACATTATATTCTATTCTCCTTGACATGCTGTTCTATAATTCTACAGCCAAATATTATCAACCTTCTATCCGTTACCTTTCAAAAACTTTTTTTTGACACAGATTTTTTTTGGCATTGTGTTTTTCCTCTTTTAAGTTTTTCTGCTCATTAACTGATTTCTTAATGTACAACACAATCAGTTTTTAGCAAAACTGATTTCTCAGTAATGACATAAGTACTACCTATACTCTGGGCTCTGTAAGGCTTAGAAATTACTCTGCTGATTCCTTCCAAACCTCTGCTTCATACCAAGTATAGGATGTACAATGGAAAAGCAAAGATAACAGTACATATTTCAAATGATCTTATAAAGGAAGAACTATTTAACCTATTCAGCCTGGCTGCTGAGCTCAAATTTATTGCTTTAAAGGCAGTGAGTGTCTCCTTTTTGGTTATCAGAGGACAAAGGTCATGACAACAGATGCCTGCCTCTACAGACCTTGTTAACAACTAAATTAGCCAGTTTACTATTAGTATTAGGTCATTTCAGTATCATCCACAGGCAAACTGATTCTTGATGTGTGTTCTTCCTATATCTTCTCAGGTGTTTAAATAGCATTTTTTATTCTGTTTGCTGCAGCATATTCTGCTAAGTTAAGCTCATAGCTATTTCTGTAACTCTGCATTATGCAAGAGTATCCTTTCAAAGATATAGAGTTGTACAATTGTACTCTAAAGAGCAATAGAGACAAGCAAATTCTATTACATAGACTGAAAGTAACATATAATTAAAGATCTTTAAAGCAGGCATGTTTGATCTTCTGAAATAGATGTAACTTCATCCTCTTTCTTATTTTGTATTATTCCCTTTCTTTATATCATCAGCATATTTAATCATCATGATTTCAGTATCACTAAAAATGTTAATAGTACTGAAATGGAAATAGGTGTACCATAGAATAGAGACCTGGGTTATGCCCTCATCTACAGTTCTTATCATACTTATCTTACTCAAAAACTTGAAATGCCAGTTTGTAAGCTATTTAACTGTATACTTACGTATATTAAAAGATCTCATACACATTAACATGTCATACTGTATCATATCAAAAGCCTTGCTAAAATTAAAAATACTGCATCTATGTACTATTATCAAGTTTCTTAACAACTTCTTGCCTGAATGTATTACAGTAGTTAGGATCATTTTAGTTTAAAGTAACAATGACATTCCTTTTAAGAGTTGCAAATTGCATTGTGCTAATGGTGCTAATCACAAGTCTCCCAAGGCAAGTTAAAATACTAAGTGTATAGTTGACTAGGTTTTTTTTATCCTCTTTTGATGTTTATTTAAACTTGAACTATGTGTTTCTATACCATACGTTCTTAAGTTTTGTTAAGGATACTACTAAGTAGAAGTATCACTAAAACTAATAAGACAAATGTAAAGCTTTAATATCCTAGGGCACTAGGTAATTTTACTTTACAAGTGCTCTCTCATAATAGTTCACATTTAATGATGATTGGAGTATTAAGCTTATCTATAGGTAGAGAAAAAATCCTTTAGTAATGTCCTTACTGCAAACTGATTGTTACAGTTTTTAAAGTATTCCAAAATCAAATAAATATCTTCTGTTTCCCATCTATTCTTATACATTTTAATATTCAGCTCTAATTTGTTTTGTCTTCCTACATAGATAAAAATTATTTTATTCTTCCTCACTTAAACTCTTCTAAAACACATGCTGTCCTTTCTCCAGTTTTCCTTATTTATATTCTAACATCCTCCTTACTTCAAAAAACACTTTCCAACCTTTACTTTCCTTCTTGTTTACAAATGTCTTATATAATGTTTGCTGAGTCTTTTTAAGGTAGTAGTTTCTGCTTTTTTTTTTTTGTCATAGGATCTTAGGGTACTGTCTGTGAGCCAATTGATCTTTCAGTTGTTTACCTTCATTTTCTTTCTGGTATAACATTTATAATGTAATGTAAGACTACCATATTTTTAATTTTAATTGCCTCTTCTTTTTATCTCTGCAACTTATTTAGTGTTTTATATATCTCTAATTCTGTTTATGTTACTTTTTACCGTTTTACTAAGGTCTTACCATTTTCTCCAAAACGTTTAACTTGAAATTTGAAGAATTTATTATCATTGCCTGAGACTCCAAGAATGGATGCCATTTCTCCATATATTTTAGAATAGTTAGTGAAACTTAAAAGTAAAACATTTGGTTGCCTTCATAGGCAATTTATGATCTGACAAACTTTACCATTTGCCAAGAGAGTTATAGAGGATTAGCTTAACCTGATTTCATTGCTATGAATTCCAATCAATATGTGATAAATCTCTTTTCAAAGTCTGTTTTTCTTAGGTCTTTCCATCTATCTAATCTTCTCACCTTACTATATCAGATAGTCCATGCACTTGTGTTATAACCTTTCCCTTTGTAAATTTAAGGGACAAACAACATGGTTTAGGTTCCTGATGTCTTACTTCAGACTTTTCTAATACATTAATATTTTCTAACAGGCTTTAACTCCACAGTGACACTGAAAAGGATTATATGGGTATAGAGAAATGAATAAAGAAATGAAATATATTGCTTTTTCTATTCCATGTTTACTTTTTTTCTCAAATTCTTAAATATAGTATTATTACGTCAATCTGTTCCCCAGTCATTCTCCACCTGTGAAATCTTTTTTACTGTTCCAGTGTTTCCTCGTTATCTAACATCTATCACCCTTTAACTCTCTTTTATTAATACTTCTTAAATATCTGTACAAAGAACCTTAAAGTATTAATTCTTCCTTGGAGGTATTACTTTTGGGATATGACTTAAAACATTTTCAGTTTTGTCTGTCATTTAGCTTATAATTGCAGATATTCTATGTATAAGATTAATATATACCATCTTTCCTGTGTACGAGTTCTTGTCCTCTAAAAGCATAGATTTGCACCTATAAACTCTGTTACATACAGCTTTGGATACCTTTTCATACAGACATTTAACCTATATACTCATTTTCCTAAAATGAAGTGGTTAATGGCAGAATTGAGACAAATTCATCTTTTCATAAAGATTTTACATTTTTACAGTTTTTAGATGATGCAAAACTCAGATGTGACACATTCAGAACATCATTTTCTCTCTTAGTTATTAACTAATATGTTAATCTCTGATTTTTAAATATTTTGCCCCAATGTCTAAAAACAATTAGCATTATTTTTTTGTATAGGAAAACTGTTTACCATACATTGCTCATTTTCAGTCTGACTAATATTGTGCCCAAGTTACTGCATATAGAATTTCATGTTATTTATAGATTTCCTATTTTATGTTGGTCACCATTCCTGTATTCATTCTTTTCCTGTTGGCTAACAATTTTCATTTCCTTCAAATTTTATAGTATATTTTACCTCTTAACAGTTTACTACAATTACTTTCCTTTTTTCCTCTTTTCACTACTATTCATTTCTGTAATTTTTAGTAGATCTCCATACCCATTTTTGATTTCCATCACAATATACTTGAACTCTTTCTTGTTGTGCTCCATTTTCTTGGTCCATATTCTGGCCTTGACTAGTATTTGTTCTCCTTCTTTTGACTCTTGCTTTAAATTTACTCTTTGGGATAAATGCTGACTGTATTTGTTGTTTAATTAACAGTTTTGTTTTGGTCTTTTTGTTTTGTTTTTTCTAACAGATATTCCTTGCATTTATTTTTCAGTTCTAATGTTTTCACTTCCATTTTATATTAACATCAAATTGTATTTGCAGCATTTATTTTAGTTTTTCTGCATTCCTTACTTGACTGATTATATTATAGTTTAATAATTGCTAGCTTATAGGTTTCTTTCCCTCTTTATCCTTAGACCTTTGCCTAAGTTGTACTTGTCAATTGTGTCTTTTATGTTATACTTATTTTCATCTGCAACTGTAATATATGTAATACTGCTTAATGGATTTCCTGATAGCCATCCCAATGCTTAGTTACTTTTTACTTAGTTGTTAATAGAGTATGACCTGTCTTTTCTTTGTTCTACTTGCTGTCTTTCTGAGCATCCATATCTTTATTACCTAGTACATTTTGTATTTTGTCTTTCCTGAACCTTAAATTCCACATTTTCCTTCCTGTGTTGTTATTGCTTTCCCATGTTATCCAAAGCTTTGGAACATAACTAATATGTATCAGACATGTTTTCCTCATATACTAATCACTTTCTTCTATTAGAACTGCTTGATCTTCCAGCTTTTTACATAACTCCATTTCTTGCAAATGGTGGTATCCACTTTCAGCACGTTTATAGATGTACAAACAACAACAAAACACTGGTAGAATAAAGCACTCAAAAAGACTTTTAACATATAAACAATTTATAATCCTGCTATTCATCCGAAGACTTCATCAGATATACCATACAATTAATAAACAACCATATTTAAATACAAAACAATAACCAATCATTCAATGAAAACATTTTTCAAAAAAGACTAAAATTAACCCTTACTAAGTCAGACAGAATAAATCCTGGATTTTCTGTTATTTAACATTTAATATTCACAATTTCATTTAAACCAGGTGAAAAATAAGCAGCTAAACATATTTGCCACTCATCTTCTTTCATTTCAACCTGGCTTTTGAAATTACCTCCCCTTAAATCCAACAGTATGACGTCAATAACAGCAAAAGTAAATTTCCTAAATTGTGAACATTTTATAGAGTGCTTATATAATGCATTATTTTCATCATGTGTTTTCATTGCATATATATGTTCTCTGATCCTAGTACCCAGACTTCTAGTAGTCATGCCGACAGAGAATGCCGGACATGACATAAAACGTGGAATATAAATCACACCAGTAGAGGAACAATTAAATCTGCCCTGGACTTTAATGTTCCTTTTAAGATGTACCAAATCTACTTAAGGACACTCTGACATGTACCTACACATATTGCAATTATAACACTTAAAAGTACCATTAGGTTTATCAGTGCTGGGAGGAATGATCTTAGTCCCTGTGTTCTCCAATACACAAAAAGTCTTTTTGAGCACTTTCTTTCTATCAGTGTTTTGTTGTTGGTATTTTTTATGACTGTTTTTTTGGTTTTCTTGGCTTGTTCGTTGGATGTTTATAGGTGTTATGACCATCTCATGCTTCTTATATTTGGATATTATGTCATCCTCTATAAAAGAGGGATGTCTCAAAATTCAAACCCTTGTTTTCAATGCTAGTTTTACAACAGTCATATTTTTGTTTGGGTGTTGTTTACACTAGTTATGGTTTAATATTTAAAGTTTGCATTAGTTTTTTATATTCAAGGGTCACATTGGTACCCACACCTTTTGCACATAAGGCAGCAGAAGATGCAGAGTCTTGTCTTTTTATACTCTTCATGAAACTTGCAACTGGTTGCATGCTACTTCTTAAAAAATTGCTTCAAATAGAGCAGTAGGGCTTATCATCTGCTTCATTTCAACATGGTCTATTGAAGAAAACCAAAGAGCCAAACAAAGTGTCTGTCTGGCTCAACAAAATCCTGTTTTCTGCACTCGCAACTTAACTTCTACTTTGAAGAGTTTATATCAGTCCATTGAAATGGCTGAATATCAAATACCAGATGTTCAAACTGTAAAGTCTGAACACTGATAATCGCGAAGCCGCGGCCCACCGAATTCTTTCCCAGGGAAAGAATTCGGTGGGCCTTTTCTGTGGCTTCACAAGTATCAGGACTGTGGTGGGAAGTTATGGGTTGGGTTCAGGTAAGTGTGTGATTGTGTGGATGTTAGGGTTAGGGCACGGGTTAGGTGAGTTAGGGTTAGGGCGCAGGTGAGGTGGGTGTGCGATAGTGAAAGACTTTACGGTTAGGGCGGAATAGGTGAGTTAGGGTGCGAGTCAGGTGAGTGTGCAATAGTGACGGACCTTAGGGTAAGGGTTTGGGTTAAGGTAAGTGGATAGGTAGTAGTGTATGTACAGTTTAGTGTAGGGTTAGATGTAAGATTTTGAGTGTATGTGTGTGGAATGATGTTGTTTTGGTGTGTTTGTGTTATGTGTGTGTTTCTTGGAACAGTGATTTTTTTCCCTGGGAAAAAAAATCGCTGTTTTAAGACTTCGATGTTTTTGCAGTTCGTGGTTTGAAGTTCAAACATATGGTGTTCGAACTTCAGACATTTCGATGAACTGATATAGACCCTACTTTGAAAACATTATGGAGCCCACACATACACTTGTTTCAGTTCTGGTACACAATGGTGTGAGTGATGGTATTTTATGTATAAAAGAGCTCGATAGTTTCCTAAGAGCTGCAACTCACAGAACTGATTTACAACAGAGGAGCTCACAAATCATGTACTTATTTACAATATAGCCAAGCTGCTATTAAGCAGAAAAGAATAAGGCAATGATAATAGCATTTGTCGCTCATCAAGGTCCCATTTTTCATACTCAAAACTCTTCTTTAAAGCTACTCTGCAACCTACACATCCAGTAATTCAGCTCTCAAATAGATATAACTGCATCAAGCATTGCTTTACAGATATAATATAGTACAGGCTTGTCATCAACCTGGATTGTTTCAATATAGTTTGGCTGCTGCTTGGTAGAAAATGAAACGTGCAACAATAGGACCCTCTGTGACTCACTAAGGCCTAAAATTTCACACTCACAGCTTAACTACTGCTCTAGTAAGGATATCCTGGATCTCAGCAATACACCTTAAGTCTGGCTCGCACACATACTGTAAATAAAGGTGTCTCTGCTTGCCTGATGTAAACGCTTTACTTCAATGTTATCTAATTGTTCCTATTCAGAGAAAACAGCCGCACAAACCTGTGTTGTTTAACGTATTGTTTTACAACCACAGCTTGACGTCTTCCTTGAGAACATCATTGAACCCACATAAAACATCTTTGTTTTAACTTTTCAACTTTTACACACAAACAAAAGTGTCAGGGATTAGTTTGTAGGTATCATACTAACTTATCTCAGTAAAATAACATTATTATTTCTGGTAGAGGCAGGGAGGTTAATGATCTAGTTTAGATTTCCCTTTTAAAGATTGTACCTGTGTAGTTTACTATTTGTCTATCAATCCATTGAGTAAAGGTATTTATCACTGGATACTTAAGTTGAAACAGCACTGTTTAACTTCTTTATTTTCTCATTAAAGTTTTTTTTTCATTTATTTAACTTTAGGATGCCATGGCTGTTATTTATTTGTGTATTACTTATTATTTGGCAGAAGGGTATTAGTAAGCACTATGGATTGTCAGGCTAACATTTCTAACTGGATAGTATCTCCTGCACATATTTGTTTTGTGCTTATAGTCATTATTTCGCTCACTATTGGTCAAGAGTAGCATGGTAGCTGGTTGGCCCATCCCGGTATCTAGGATAGTAAGTACCTTTCCAAGTTGAAGGATGTGGAGAATAGTCAATTCATTTCAACCATCCTCTCCTAGGAAGTGTGTGTGTGTGTGTTTGTGTGTGTGTGTGTGTGTGTGTGTGTGTGTGTGTGTGTGTGTGTGTGTGTGTGTGTGTGTGTGTGTGTGATTCTTTGAAAGGCAGTAACTGTGGGTATGGGACACTGAAGATACTGACATTCAGTGAGGGAGGGGATGAGAAAGGAATGATGGTTGCTAAGCCAAAGACTAAGTTCAGTAGGTGGTCAGTGCACAGTTCAAGTCAGAGAATGAATGTGGGAAGCTTATACCCAGGTAGCAGTATCTATTCACTGTGCGCTGTTGAAGTCAGCTTGCAGACTGTGGGCATTGGAGTGGATACAAGGATCATAGCATAGCCCCTGTCCCTCACATATTAGGTATAGCATTTGGTTGACAGTGGTGGGATTCAAAACCCATTGGTAGTAGGCTGGTTGCCTCAATACCAATAACAAATTATTCTATTTAGTGTTTAATGTTTACTTGGATATATACTGGACCACATCCTAATTCATCTGTGGCTAATTTAATAAGACTGCCTCTTGCATTTAGTGTAAAACAGAAATGATAACATTTGCAAAAACACTTCAAAAGATAGCATGCTTGGGTGCTCAGTATTGATGCAGATCTTACCAACAAGTCTAAAAAGTACATTTCACTGAATGGAATTTGATAAATACTGAACAAGCGTTTGCAGTCTTTACAAAAGCATAGCAAACCAGGGTATATACATTGGTGCCTAAATGTTACAAATTTTGCTGGGCACTGTGGCAAAACATTTCTCTGTGATTTTTGTTCCTGTTCCTGATTTATTTTATTCTTTTTATTCTTTTTTTCTTTCTTTTTTCTCTCTCTTTCTTTCTTTTTCATTTTTTGCTACTGTGTTGACCCACTTATTTCAGTAAGAGGAAGAGCCCAATGACCTATTCTTTCTCACTGGGACAAGGGTCAAGTGTGCCTGACATACTGCCATCATTCATGTACAAATTAATTTTGTTTTGCTTTTATGGTATTACATTCCCCATGCATGACTACAGACATCCAAGAAATTATTGTGCAATGGGCTGATGGGATGTGACGTAAAAGATACAATTTTGATTCATTAGATGTAACCATCAAAAGTCCTGCCACCCCACAATAAGAAAGTATGTGAGTTCTTTGGTTGCAACCATGGAATTTAACATGGAGCATTTAACCCAGGAATAAATGCCATAACCCTCCTTTCTGAGAGAACTGAGCAGGGAAAGCTTTGTCCTTCATATCTCTCACCATGTCAGCTCCCCCAGCACTCAGACCACTAAATAAACCCAAGTTAACCTTACTCATGTCACACAGTCAGGGCTTTATTCCTCTATACCATGGAGATGACTTATCATGCACAAACATCACGGATTTGGAGTATGTTCAGTGGCTTTATAAGCAGTTAGAACCAGAAATTACCTTTGCACATGGTAAATGTGGTGTCATTTGTGTGAAATGTGCCAAAGTGCTAAACATGGTTTTATCTTGGAAATGAACAGACACACACCGCATAGATGATGGATGGAAAGATAGACAGATAAATAGATAGACAGACAGATAGATAGATAGATAGATAGATAGATAGATAGATAGATAGATAGATAGAAGTCTGTCAGGGTGGGCAGGTAGGAAATGAACTAACAGACATTTAAACATAAAGTGTGTATGCAGATACCTTAAAGAGAAAGACAAATCAGGCAAATATATTACCACTGGTATAGCAATCTTTTGTCATCACTCATGAATATAAAAATTATATCAATACTCAGACTCACTGATTAAAAAGTAGGATAATGTTTATTTAAAAATAAATTTGCTGTATTTTTATTCTACATTGAAAATATGGCATAAAGGTCTATTATTTTGATACCAATCTAATACGTTGTCTTTTTTTCTGGAACATATTAAATGCCAAGCAAAAAGTACACACACACACACACACACACACACACACACACACACACACACACACACACACACACACACTATATTACTCCCACTAATAGGTTTCATAGCCTATGACAAAAATGACCCTCAGTGATTATTAGGAACAGATTTTATTTTACAGAGCTTAACATTTTAGCGACCTTGCATAATTCCAACCAAGCCATTAATTTTTATTATCAGCTATTTATGCAGCCACTATGGCACCAAATAATTGTGACTCAATAGCTAAGACACCCGCCACAACCAAAACTACTTGCATATTTCAAAATGCGCTCCAGTGTTAATTGTTCTAGTGATCAAAGAAGCCCTATGTGAAGCATTCATTATATCATTCAACGCTTGTACAAAATACGGTTTCTTGACTTGTAGGTCATTTTGTCATAAACAGAAGAATTACAAGAGTTTTGACATGAAATTAAATTACTGTAAAATTGATTTCCCTCTCTTTGCTAATGTTCACTTCAAACACACTGTAACACAGCTGCAAGGATCGTGTTACACTGATCGCATGAACATAGTAGTAGTAACATCCTAAAGTTTAACCAGTAGGCTTAAAGGTCTAATACCATATTTCATTTGCAAGTCATCATTCTAAAAATAAGTAGATTTGGTAATAGTTATCATTAGTTTTACTTGACATTATATAGAACTTCGCCCATGGCCTTCCTTCCTTTTGCATTTGCAGAAAATAAATTTACTCTTGTATTTTGTTACCCAAGAGCAAAACAAGACTTTAAAAAATGTATTTTTACTGTTATGTAATTGACTGAATGGTTACATTTCTGGTGCCGGAGAATGTGTGATATCACTATTTTTCATATGCCTAAAAGGCAAGTTATATATTTTATTATAAATCTTTGAATTAAGAAAATAAAGCTTCACAAAAATATAAAAAATTAATTGTTATGATCAACTCATTTTCCTGTAATTACTGCTTTCTGACTTCCTGTCAGCATCTAGGTCTCCAAAGCAAAACTTCAGGATAACTGGCTTTCTTTTATTTATGAATGCTATTTTGTTCTTACTCATCCACATTTATATTGTAAACCTAGAAATGAAAAAAGGTATTATAATATTATGCTAATGTGTTGTATAATTAGTTAACTTAGAAATCATGCTTTTCTTATCTTTGCCTATTTGGCTGTCTTATAATGTTTACAATATGTTGCTTGTACTTGGCAGCAGAATGAAGCCATTAATGTAGCTACCCTGCCTTTTAAAAGCTTTTAATATTATACCTTCTCTCCATATCAACATTTCATCACATCCTCTGTGGGTGCATTGCATAGCAATACAGAGCAGATATGGGCATCTTATTTAGTCATTTGTTATGCAGGTAAGAAAACTATGATTAGATTCTCATAGTCTGAGCCTTTATGTCTCTGTGCATATCTGCATCTGAAATAATCTCCTTGCATATGTTTCTATGTGTGATGCAAAGTAAAATATTGTAGCTATAGAAATCTTATTTACTCAGTTCTTAAGCAGGTAGTAAAACTATGATCAGGGAGACTGTGTATAAATGTATACACACACACACACACACACACATATATATATATATATATGTGTGTGTGTGTGTGTGTGTGTGTGTGTGTGTGTGTGTGTGTGTGTGTGTGTGTGTGTGTGTGTATGTGTGGGTCTACTTCAGTAGACCGAAAGACCACAACACCGAAAACCAAAACAACAAGACTACATCATCAAAGATCCATAATCACAAAAATCCACATAAACGAAACATCACAATAATGAAACATGCAGTGTAAAGTACTGCACTTAATTTAAATAACTGGAATAAAGCTTCTCAGCATAGCATACAAGTCATAGGTCATAGACATGTAATTAGAAGGGAATGGCGAAAAAACAGTTTTGTAGTGTTGTTCATACCCGTTTTAGACTCAAATGCCTGCTTGTAATGACAGGGTTTTGTAGCATGTTGGCATTGAAGAGTCAAGAACATTATCCCCCTGGCAGTGTTCACTAGCATTTATATACCCTAACTAAAATAATTTGAATTGGCTGACAAATGTTGATTTAATTCAGATCTAGTACTGCAACATTCAGGAGTAGCACATGCAATAGAGCATTATTTTTTAATCACATGTACTCGGTTTTTACAAATATGTTGGAGAAGGAAATGATTGGTGTACCTTATTGTGAATATAGGTTCATAGGTTCATAGGTTCATACTAGGCTATCTGCCCGAGGGCATTTACAAGCCTAGCCCATCGTTTTGTGGCTTACGCCACCCCTTTAGTATGGGGAACTATACCCATTATTTTGCTGTGCCTCTGTCGAGCAGTGACACTGAGGTAATCCCTGGGGTATATCTGCGATCTCCCATCCATTGGTCAAGATTTCTCTTGAACAAGGCCAGCGAGGTGCTCTGCCTCACATGTACCGGGATTTTGTTCCACAGCATAGGGAGTCTTTGGGTGATGAATCTATCCCTCCAGCACGTCCTATTTATAGCCGTGTCGAGGTTTAAGTCGCCCGCCCTTGTGGCTCTGATGGATCTAGATTTTTTGAGGTGAAGCATATTCATCAAATCTGGGTTTGACATGGCCTTGTATGTTAGGCAAAGGTCACCTCTGAGCAAGCGGTAAGCGACTGAATAGAGCTGGAGTTCTTTCAGTCGGGCAGCATAGGACAGATTTTTGAGACCCTTTATCCTTTTGGTGAGGAACTTTTGTGGCCTCTCCAGCTGCTGCAAGTGTCGGGTCAGATACATTCCGAATGGGGCATTGTACTCAATCATTGGTCTGATGAGTGATGAGTAAAGGGAGACTATGACCTCCCTTGATCTAGATGAGAATCCCTTCATGATAAGGTGGGCAATGTAGAAGGTCTTCCTGACTACTTTAGCTACATGGGTGTCGAATGACAGACTACTATCAACCTGGGTCCCCAGGTCCCTGATAACTTCTTCTGTGCTCAGTGGATTGCCACCTATTTGGTAGCTAGGGGTAACCTTGTTTTTCCCGAAGGGTATGACTATGCATTTTTGGCATTTAACTTTAGGCCGTGGCTCTGGCACCAGTTATCCGTTTCTGTGAGACCCTTCTGAAGGATATCTGTGTCAGATGTGTTTTCTACTATGGCCCAGTTTGCAGTCATCTGCAAACTTTGTCAGCCATAACCCTCCTGTGTTTGCTTGTACTTGGAAAAGTAGATGCCAAACAAGAGTGGGCCCAGGACTGAGCCCTGTGGGACACCACTTGTGACAGGCTTTGAGTCTGACATGGCGCCAGCAACTCTGACCCTGTGGGTTCTGTCACTCAGCCAGTTTGCAACCCATCTTGTGATGTATGGGTTAACATTTAAGCTGATGAGTTTTTCAATGATACCCGAGTGGGGTATTGTATCGAAGGCCTTAGCCAGATCGAGGTAGGCTGTATGGACTGCCTTTCCTCATCAATGGCTTTGGTGACTGTTTCAAAAGTCAACCAAGTTTAAAAGGCATGATCTGCCTTTGACAAAGCCAAACTGGGTTGGATCCAAAGTCTGCAAATTCCCTATGTCTTTATTTATGAGGTCCATTATGATCCTCTCCATGGCTTTGCAGATAAGGCTTGTCAAGCTAATGGGCCGGTAATTTCCAGGGTCGGTGGAGGCACCGCCTTTGTGGAGTGGGACCACAGTTGCAGTGCGCCACGCCCTGGGTGCGTATCCAGAGGTAAGACTTTGATTAAACAGCTGTCCTAGCTGTGGGTTTAATTCCTCATTGAGTTCGTGGAGCACACAGCCGGGGACACCATCAGGTCCCATGGATGCTGTGTTTTTTGCTTTGGAGAGAGCAGTCCCCACTTGGGCGCTGGAGATGTTTGGGGGGCTGCAATCGTTTGGTATAGATATCTCTCCTTTTGGGGGAGAGAAGTTTGCACTGAACCTGTCAGCCAGTATGTTGGCAATGTCTGTAGGATCAGTAATCTTCACATCATTTTGAACTAGTTCTGAGCATATCTGGGAGTTTCCTCCTAGGTTTCTAACATAGCTAAAGAAGACCTTATGATTGTCTTTTGAGTCTTTAGCTATTTTTCTCTCGAAATTTGCTTTGGATGATTTTATGAGAGCTCTTAGTTTTTTACTTATAGTGATCAGGGGTGTCTTACCTTTTAAGGATTTTGCTCTATCTTGTAGTAGCTTCCTCCTTTTGTTGTAGAGTTTGTTTATGGCGGGTCCACCAGACTGGATGCTTGCCTTTGGTACAAAGAGTCTTTGTTTTGCTTGGGATTGCCTTATCCATGCAGTCCTGCAGGTGCTGGTAGAAGGCATTTGTAAGTGATTCAGCGGCTTGAGTACTGTTTTCCACGGTTCGGGGCCTTAAAGGAGACCACACTAGTCTTTAGAAGTGTGAAGTCGGCTTTTGAGAAGTTCTTTACTGTGGTCTTTTATTTCAGGTGGGGGTGGGATGAGGACCTCCAGCGAGATTAGTTTGTGATCTGATCTCACCAGTGAGGGGTATACTTCCGGTGTTGAACATTGTGCTCCCATGTTCGTGATGATGAGATCAAGTATGTTATCTCCTCTTGTGGGGATGGTGACTAGTTGTTCCATGGCATTTGAGTTTATGAATTCCAGGAACTTTTGGGCTAGGGTGTTTGGGCTTGAGTAGTGTTCCCAGTCTATATTAGGGTAATTGAAGTCACCTAGTATGATGGTGTTTGGTGATACATTTATCCCTCTAGTGTTTTCAGGAAGGCCATGTGAGGTTCCTGAGTTTGTGAGGGTGGCCTGTAACATGCTACAATTTGCAGAGCAGTCTTGCCTACGGTTAATTGCACCTGGATGGTCTCTGATGCATCATGCGTTGCCACCAGTCTTGAGGTGTGGGTGTCCTTGATGAATATGGATACCCCTCCTCCTTTCTTGGTATTGTCCGGATTTTGGGGCGGGCATGATATAAGGTAAAACCTGATAGTGCTGGGGTGCTCTCAGGAGCCTTGAACCAGGTTTCTGTCACAGCACAGACATCGATGTTCTCCATACTGAGAAGGGCCTCGAGTGCGTGCATTTTGAGATTTAGACTTCTGGTATTGAGCAGCATTACCCTTAGTTTTTTCCTTTTTTGTGTTCTAGGGTGGTAGGTTTAGAATTTGAGCCTTGCCTAAAAAAGGCACTATGGGGGTGGGAAGAGCCTTTGCCAATATCCGGAATCCCAGGGGTGGCAGGTGCAAGCCGTCCCTTGAAGCAGCGTGGCTTGTCCAGCATGTCATCCCAGGCAGACAGATACTGGATCCTTTGAATGACACCAGTGTTTAAGCCAATTGTTAAAGCTGATCATCTTATCTCTGTATTGTGGCATCATTCTTGGTGAAGGTAGGATACTGCTCAAGGTCAGGGTCATACCTGCCTGGGCTACATAATCAGAGAGCTCCTCAATGTCTCTTTTCATGTAGTCCAAGGAGGTACGTCTCAGGTCGTTTACACCAGCGTGGACAATGACTGAGTCATATTTGTACCTGCTGTTGAGAGACCTGAGTGCTTGCGTTATGTGGCGGATTCTAGCGCCCGACAGACAGCTTACTGTGACCTTCTCCTTACTCAGTCTGGTGAGCGGGGCGTCAGTGTGTCTGACTATGGAGTCACCAATGACTAGTGTGTCTGGCATTGTGTTTGGCCTTAAGGGCTGTGACTGTTTGACACTCTGACTGTGAGGTCTATGTGTTGCAGGTGTTGTGTTCTGAGGTGGTGGTTGTTTGGGTGTCTGCTTTGGTGGCCTCTGCTGTTTTGGTAGATTTTTGATCAGAGCCTCCGAGTATGTCTTTGTGTGTTTATGTGTATGATTTGAGGTTGTAATGGTACTATGTGAGACTGGGTCTATAGTGTGTGTGGTAACCTTCTCCTCCTGACTGGTCTTGCCAGTCCTATGTTGAGAGAGCTCAGCCTCCAGTTTGGCCGTATAGTTGCATCTCTCGCATGTATTTGTGTTTTGTGGGAGGAGGAGAGGGTTGTCTGTGTACATGAGGCAATTGTAACATTGCCTCAGTATTCCCAGGTTCACCAGCTGAGCAGGAGAGGACACTAGCAACTGATCCTCGACATGCTAGAAGGATAGACAAAAACTTTAAAAAGATTCCGGGGATGTGGGTGACCGAGAAATGGGGGTTGCCTTTTGGGGTACTATCTATGACAAGAGTGCCGTATCAAGGTAATAAGTACTGTAGGAGCAGTGCTAGGTTTAACAGATAGAGAATAGTCTACTTGGAGTCAAGTAGAGATGATCTTTTTAGTTATAGGATCGCTGACTAGATCAGTAGTATAGTTCGCGGAACGCACTTTTAAGCGCAACTTTCAAGAGTGTAATTTAGGTAGCCCTAATAGTTTAAATCTGCCTAACCGCTGCCCTAGTGTGCAACAGTAGCAGCTCACAAGAACTCAGCTAAATCGCTAAATCAAAATCATAAGCGCCGTTTAGCGTTTTATATCAGGGGCTGAAAGAAGCTAGGAACTGGCCCAACGACCAATAAACTACAAGTTACTGGCTGAAACCTCACAAAACTGGACCAACAGGCAGCTCAATGCTTCCCACTCCCACTGGTAAGCAAGGGAACCTCCTCTGTTCCAAATTAGGTAAAGATTCAGTAACAGGAACTGCAAACAAAGCCCAGGGATCAGCAAGCTCTGAAACTGGACTATTCTAGCTTAGTAAGGCGGGAAAACAAGAGATATTTTTTTTTTTTTCAGAAAACAAGCAGAAACAGATACAGTAAACACTTATAAATGCTATAAATATTATTATACCAAAATTAGTGGTTGAATTGGGTAGTAAATTATTTTATAGTTTCATACCTTACATGAGCTTTATAGTGTGGCTATCTGTCTTACTGTATACAGTATTAACCAAATTAATAGGAGACATTTCACAATTTTAGGCAAATATTGTGTTTATATTTAATTTTCAGAAAGCTTTTAGTACAGCAGTAAAGTCATATTTACAAGTGATATGACATCCTAACACTAATTTTCATGTCACATTAGTATGCTAATGGTCAACATAGAACTTACAGATTAGATCTGCCAATCATTAGCAGAGCAGAGTTCCACTGTGGCAACCCCTATCCGGGAAAAAGCGAAAGAAAGAAAGATCTGCATAGTTTGACAGATAAATAAATTAATAGCAGAAGGCACACAAGAAACCAGAATGTAAATATAAGTATCATATACCCTTTTAATATCCCTCTTGCAGTTTATTTTCTTGTTAGACTGTTAAATGTTTGGGTACACAGTGACATTTGCAAAGAAGACATAAGCAACATATACAGTACGGGCCTACTGAAGTAGACCCAGAAAAACTACAGAACACAAAATGAGCGGCTGCTGCTTAACTTACAAAGGCCAGTTAAATCCATTGTTTGAGAGGGGAATAGTGGATCATATTTTGTGATAACAGGCTAAATCCGTGTTATCATTTTACACTAATAATAATGACAAATTGCAGCATGCAAGGATAGAGGTTTAGTGTTTTAATTCATGTTATTGTGATGTTTCGTTTATGTGGATTTTCGTGATTATGGACGTTCGATGATGTAGTGTCGTTGTTTTGGTTTTCAGTGTTGCGGCCTTTCGGTCTGCTGAATTAGACCCGTGTGTGTATGTGTATATATATATATATATATATATATATATATATATATATATATATATATATATATATATATAAAACAGTCCAAAACTGTCCACCACGAGGTAAGGTACAAAAACAAACAACAAAACTATAGTACCAATGGAGTCAGGAAGAAATGGAAACGAATCTTCAGTGTAGAATATTTAATAAATCCTTGTAAACCTGTTGCAGCAAAAATCCATGACAGCGAAATAAACATATCACAACATAAATTAAGCGCTTTTGTCCGCTAATGTAGTATTCACTAATCTTTGATTGTAATAGCGCTAGCGTTGTCTACCTGGGAGTGTGTGATGAATGCTCTGCCATTTATGTAGGCAAAACTATTACAAAACTTAGTGATCGCATTAAGGAACACCGTCAGGCTATAAGGAAAGGTGACTGGAAAAATGCTTTGGCTAGACACACATTTTCTAGCTCCCAATGCAGCAGATTTTTGTTCCTAGTACTTGATTATGTGTCATTACCTTATGGAGACTGCAATCCTTTACTTTAACTTAAAGAGCTTAGATGGCAGATTAGACTTCAGACTGACATGCCCCCTGGCCTTAATAGGAATCTTAATGCGAGAAGCATTCTCAAATGGATCAGATAGGACTGGTAGTTCCCTCTCCTACCAGTACAATTTTCTGGAACTTTAGAATTTTAGAATGTTATTTCACATCTAATATATTTTTGAATTATCCATTGTATAATTCTGATGAAGTTCGATTAGTGAACACTGCATTAGCGGACGAAAGCGCTTAATTTATGTTGTGATATGTTTATTTCGCTGTCGTGGATTTTTGCTGCAACAGGTTTACAAGGATTTATTAAATATTCTACAGTGAAGATTTGTTTCCAGTTCTTCCTGACTCCATTGGTACTATAGTTTTGTTGATATATATATATATACTTGGATCTACTTCACAAGCTCAAAGTTTCAAAACTTTGAACTGCAAATGGTTGAGTCCATAAGATCAAGTTTTGAAACTTTGAAATTGTAATAAAAAAATAAAAACAAAAAACTCTTTTTTTACATTTTTGCAGGGGGGCAAACCCCCGTGCACACTCCACATGGAAGGCTGCTCCACCACACCCCTGCTAAATAAATATACCAACTCCAAGGCTGCACTACAGTGAGGAAAATGGTAAGTTCCATTTCTGCGCTGTACGGTGATCTCCATTCAAAACTTCAGTCTTATAGTCTTGGCCATTTGCAGTTCGAAATTTTGAAACTTTGAGCTTATGAAGGGAATATATATATATATATATATATATATATATATATATATATATATATATATATATATATAGATATATATATATATATATATATATATATATATATATATATATATATATATATATATATATATAGATATATATATATCTATATTTGGATTCACTTCAGAAGCTTGAAATACTGAAATCTCGAATTTCAGTATCTAGAGACCAAGAAGCCGAATCCATACAACAATGAAACCTGAAAACCGCGAAATTCAAAACCTCGAATACTGGAGGTTTAGAATTTCACAGTATTACACAAACACACACACACACACACACACACACACACACACACACACACACACACACACACACACACACACACACACACACACACACACACAGACACACACACAAAATCTGTCTGCTAAATGAAAGCAACCCCCTACTTAAATATTCTCAATCCGAGGTCGCACTACATACAAACACACACAAAACCCCACCACATAAGCTACATTCTCCTCACACACACACATCACAGCAACAAAACACACTGATACACACCACAGCCCCTACCCAAAACCCTTAACACACACACACATACTTACCTGAAGACAAGACCGCAGTGGAAGTTTAGAAGCGCGAAATTCAAAACCTCCGGTATTCGAGGTTTTGAATTTCGCGTTTCTGAACTTTTGCTGTTCTCTGGATTCGGCTTCTTGGGCTTGAGATACTGAAATTCGAGATTTCAGTATTTTGAGCTTCTGAAGGGTACCCTTTTATATATATATATATATATATATATATATATATATATATATATATATATATATATACATATATATAGATAGATAGATATTAAGTGTTGTTTCATTATTGCATAACATGATGTGTGAATATTTAGTTTTTTTACTTATTTCATAACATGGTGCATGAATTTGTTCAAGGGCCATTTTCAGCCATCACCCTAGCTAAAGTCATAAAGAATATGACTCATTTTAAAGTCATAAAGAATATGACCATTTTCATTTTGTGGTACTTACTTGTTTTAGTTGAGCTACAAGTTGGTGAGCATTCTGCATCTCCCCTTGCTGAGTACAAAGCTCCTGAGAGAATTGACAAAATTAAGTGCCATTTTTCAATTTATTCCGACTTATACTGCACTTGCATTTGATTAACTGTGCTGTTCTATTAACTTGCATTACATCTGCACTGTACATTTTCACTATTTTACTGTTAAACTGTTTAATTAACTGAGTGTGAATTGTTCTGCTGTTATATTTAAGTGTGCATCTGTTCTCCTGTGTTAAATTGACCTAAACAGAGTTTAAATATCTTTAGCATAGTCTGGTTACAGGTTTTGCTGTACCCAGATCTGTTTGTGTGATTCCTGTGTTTCCTGCTATACCACCTTGTACTGGCTCTGGCCTATCTGCACTTAGTGGGAGTAAGTGAACAGGCTGGAAATGGTTTGGCAAAAGGTGTTTAGCTAAGAGCTCAGGGACAAGGGCTGATTGGTCAATCCCAGTGTTTCTATTTTACTTTCGATTTTGTGGTACTTAAACCCTGCATTTGCATGGGTTTGAACTTGTTTGCATGTCATGTACCACCACACTGTTGTTTTAACCCTTTGTGAGGTATCTCAGCTGCATTTTCCCCTTACCAGCACTCCTGTGCAAGTGAGGCCCTCCTTTGCAGCTACTGTATTGATTATATCCAGCCCTACTTTTCACCTATAGGTACTCTCATCAGATAGTACCCACTCTACTATCCCTCATCTCTCTTTCACAGATTCTGAAAACCATGGACAAACAATTTCCTATTGTTTCTTCTGATAGTCTGGTTGATATGGGCATCCTGAGACAGTGTAGCAACTGCCTCATGTACATGGACAACCCTCTACTACTACCACCTAGGAACATAATATGTGAGAGATGCAATTATGGTAAGAACCTAGAATCCTTTCTGTCTCAATCACAATCCAGTACATCCGGCACTGAGAAGGTTGTCTGCTCAAACACCACAAAGACCACAACACCACCCACACCTGTACAACACACTCCCACATATGCGGAGGTTCTTCAACAAAAATATGCCTAAACAAAAGAGACCTCTGAGGCAAAAACACACACGCACATCACAAACCACAGCACCATATACCACACATAGTACACATGCCTGTGTCACACAGCCTCTCAGCTCCACCCACAAACCCAACATACTAGTTATAGGAGACTCTATTGGGAGACAAAAGATGTGCCTCTCACCAGGCTAGACAAGGGGAAAGTCACGGTAAGTTGTTTGTCAAGTGCTAGAATTTGCTATATCACACACGCACTCAAGTATCTCAACATCAGGTACTATTATGACTCTGTCATAGTCCATGTTGGTGTGAATGACTTGAGATGTACCTCTTGGACTATATGGAGAGAGACATGATTAAGCTTTCTGACTATGTGTCCCAGGCAGGTATGTCCCTAGCTTTAAGCAGCATCCTACTGCCACCCAGCATGATGCCTCAATGCAAACCAAAAATGATTGATTTTAACAATTGACTTAGTTTCTGGTGTCATTCCAAGGGGATCCAGTACCTGATAGACTGGGAGGACATGACTGACAGACCACCGTGCTTTACCAGAAATGGCCTTCATCTGTCTCCACTGGGCTTCAGGCTTCTGGCAATTCCTCTTGCCTCCCCATAGTGCCTTTTATAGGCAAAGTCATGAAGACAAAATTACCAATGTGAAAAATTCTTCTAAACAAAATTTAAAGGTAATGTTGCTAAACCCTAGTAGTCTTAACATGAAACTGCACTCACTGCAGGCATTTCCTGCCCTGGAAGATGCTGACATTGGTGCAGTCCCTGAAACTTGGTTCAAAGCTGCAGAGAGCACCCCAGCCTTACCAGGTTATTCATTCTACTATACTTTCAGACCCCAACTGGAGGGCTACAAAGTCAAAGGAGGTGAAGTTTCAATATTTATCAAAGACATACATACCTCCAGGCTGGCCAAACAGTATGTCACACAGTAGACACACCAGGTGCAGTTAACTGTTGACAAAACACCTATTCAAATCATAGCTAGTGACAGACCCTCAACCATGACTCAGGACACCCACTCCACCTACCTGGACTTACTTGAATCCATCAAGATTCAACCCTCTACCCTAATCCTGGGTGACTTTAACTACCCAACCATAGAGTGAAACACCTGTTCTAGCCCAAACACGAATGCCCAGGGATTCCTCGACTTCATCAGTGCCAATGTATTGGATCATCTGGTCGACACCCCCACGAGAGGTGAAAATATCCTGGACCTAGTACTAACCAACATGATTAGGCACTGTAGCAGCCTTACAGTGTCATCCTCCTTGGTAAGATCCAACCATAAAGTGATTACTTTCAAAGTCACCATTTCCTCTGACCCCCCCCCCTCCCCTTACCAGGCTCAAACAAAAGAGCTTTTCCAAGCCTAACTACAACCTCCTGACAGCAGGTATAAGAAGCTTCACAGCTACCGTCCCTTCAGTTGGAACTAGCACTAATGTCCAAGACTACATCAAAAATCTATATGAGCACCTACATAGCTGCATGGACTCAGCAATAACTGACAGAACCAAACCTGTCTGGTGGAGAGCAGCAATAAACAAACTATGTAATAAAAGGAAAAATTGCTGTCCAGGACCAAGAAGGAGCAGGTCCAAAGTTGGAAGCAATCTCTCCTTTGTCTGAAAAAGCAAATAAGGTCACTGATGAAATCATCTAAGGCTAACTTGGAGTCCAAACTGGCCACATCAACTAAGGACAATCACAAGGCCTGCTTCACATATGTCCACAATCTCAAATGTAACATCCATATCTGCCCTGAAATGGTGGTCAAGAACACCACCTGCACAAATGCTGTAGATATAGCCAACCGGCTGGCAGACAGGTTCATTGAAAACGTCACTCCCCTCTCACCCTTTCCATAAAACAGGACATCCCCTGCACCTGCCGCATTCCCCTCATCACCAGGGAACAGGTCTTTAATGCCCTCTCAAAGGCAAAAAATACAGCCTCCATGGAACCTGACAACATCCTTGGCTGCATCTTACATGAACTCAGGCAAGAGCTCCTAGCAACATCAGACACCTTATTCAACCAAAGACTGAGGACCGGCTTCATTCCAGGTGAATGGAGGACAGCCACTGTCATCCCTGTCATCCCTCTACACAAATGTAGAGTGACCACCGGTCCAGGCAATTATAGGCCCATCAGCTTAACTAGCGTGATCTGCAGGCCATTATCATGCATTATCGTGGACCTTACAAACAAGGACACTGGCAACCTCCTAACACTTGCCCCCCCCCCCCCACAGTTTAGTTTTGTCAAAGGGAGATTACACCTTTTAAATTTAGTCGACTTCTTCGAAACAGTCAACAAAGCCATGGGCAAGGGGAAGATGGTGCACACCACCTACCTGGACTTAGCCAAAGCCTTTGACACTATTAACCACTTGGAAATAATACATAATCTCTCCCAGCTAGGCATCAACCCGTATGTTACCAGATGAGTAGCTAACTGGTTCACTGACAGTACACACTCAGTCAAAATAGAAAAAGCCACCACTAGTAGTAGACCCGTAATGAGCAGCATACCTCAAGGATCAGTCTTAACTGTTTCGGATATACTTTTATGAGGTGCAAGCCAAAACCAGTGGTCTGTGGATGACCAAGTTTGCAGATGACTGCAAGCTGGGCACTGTCTTAAATTCCCCTAGTTTTGTGAACATCCTCCAAGAGGGCCTTACCCAAACTAATGACTTGTGCCAGAAGCATGGCCTCAAACTGAATGCCAAGAAATGCATCATTATCCCCTTTGGGGAAAATGGTATCTCCACTAATTATCACATTAGTAACAATGTACTAAGCACACAATCAGTCCTGAGGGACTTGGCACCCAGGTTGATAGCAATCTGACTTTTGCCCACCATGTTGCTTCCATTGTATGGAAGGCTTTCTATATGGTCCACCTCATAAGTAAGGGTATTTCATCCAGGAATAAGGAGGTCATAATATCCCTGTACTCCTCCCTTATCAGACCCATTATTGAGTACAATGCCCCCTTCAGCATGCATCTTGCCAAGCACATGCAGCAGCAGGAGAGACCACAGAGGCTCCTGACCAGGAAAATCCAAGGTGTCAAGCACCTATCCTATACAAATAGGCTAAGAGCCCTGTCCCTCTATTCAGTCTCATACAGACTGCTCAGAGGTGACCTGTGTCTAGCATACAAGGCCATCTCAGACCCAGCCTTGATGGAATTGCTGCATATCCATAAGTCAAACTCCACTCATGCAACCCACACGCAAGTCCTCAGCCTGGTCTGTGACATTAAGAGAACATGCTGATGGGATAGATTTGTGTCCCAAAGACTCCCTCATTTGTGGAATAGACTACCTCTTCTTGTCAAGCAGAGAACCTCACTAGCCCTCTTTAAGAGAACCTGGATGACTGGATGGGAAACAGAAAATACACCCCTGGCATCCACCTGTGTCCCTGCTGGACAGGGGAAACAGGTGCTAACTTTATGAGAACATGGTCTGAATTCTTGGCTAGGCTTATAAAGGTCTCCAGACCAATAGCCTAGTATCGTCCTATAAACCTATGACTTGATGAAAGCAAAACAATAAAACCAAAAAATGTATTGACAGTAAACCAGTACCTAAGTAAGTAATGTGCAAGCGAGCTACATAAGAACATTTCAAAGACTACAGGAAGATGTAATTAAACAACAGATGGATCAACAATTATTATAGAGCCTACAAAACCTGGTAAACCAACTCAGACAAACTTTGTCTGAAATTCATAAACTTGCTATTGCTTCAGTGACTATACCTGTTACCCTGGTCATAAACAGAAGTGCATTACCCAATTTGTGGGAAAAAGCATACATAATACCTGCACATAGTAGAGATACATCCATCAAGCCAAATAATTACAGGCCAATAGTTACATTAAATATACTGTCTGCAACTCAATAATTCATCATTCATCTTAAGAATAATCCACTCAATAGCTCTATGCATCTATTTTGTTTACGCTAGTTTGTTATCACAGCCCTACTAACTGCCACCAATGTAATCAAGCAAGGGACACTAGTTGTAGGGCAGGTTTTAGATCTTTCCAAAGCTTTTGAAACCATAAATTCCACAGAATTAATAAACAGACTTGATCATTTAAGTTTCCACCCCAGAGTCTTAAATGAACTCAAAATTACCCATCAAACAGAAAATAGTCTACATCATGGACTGGAATTATCCACATGCTATAGAGCTGATAAAGGAGCTCCCCAAAGTTCTATTTTAGGTCCCTACTATTTAATGTTTATTTGAACTCTGTGCCAAAGTACTGCAGAGCACTGCAAGCCATTTGATATGCTGATAACACAGCTTCACTGTGTTCAGCTAACAACCATACTATCAGAAATACTACCAGAAAAATGTCTCTAGAATTACGTAACTTATACTGAACACCTCAAAAAGTAATAACATTGCACTTTTTTTTAACAAGCAGTACAAAAGTTCAAATTCCCAAATACCAGAAATTATGACAACATCAGACAGCACTTTCTCTTCACCAACAAAATCAAATATTTACATATTTAGTAACCTTGCAAGCTTCATTTGCAAAGCCATGAAACATTAGAACTGTTCTCATAAACTGTGATATCAATAATCTTGTTAGGTTTGGTCCCCCAACAGTTTAGTTTTGTGAAGGGTAGATCCTGTCTATTTAATCTGGTAAACTTCTTCACAAGGGTTTGACAGCTTGCAGATGTTGGCCTTGCACTGCACATGGTGTATCTTGACCTGGTTAAGACCTTCAGTACCTTTCTCCATATTGCCATTGTACAAAAGCTAGCCTTATGTGGCAAGATGGATAGCAAACTAGCTGAAAGACAGAACCCACATCATGAGAGTTGCTGGTGCCTCATTAGAAAGCATGAAACTGACCACTAGTTTTCCTCACGGCTCACTTTTGGGGATGCCACATTTTGATATTTACTTCTCAGATCTCCAAACAGAGATATAAGAATTTTGGTTAACAACGTTTGCAAATGACTGCAAACTGGAGATTGTCTTTAAGTCGCCATATGACACCAAAGCTGCCAGAATGAATTAACTCTAGTAAACTCTTTGTGTACTAAAAATGGACTCAAACTAAATGTTAAAAAGTGTAGTATCATTACTTTTGGTAGATAACCTCTCCTCGCATCATACTTTATCGACAACACAGCACTATAACATGAAAATGCAGTCAAGGACATAGGTAGTATTTATCTTTATTACTATTAGTGTTTGCAGCATTTTTGGTACATTTCTTTTTGCTGCTAGTAATTTCCAAAATGGTATCATAGTATTGTCTTGTGGTGTCTTCCTCTATTGAGTGACTTACAGAGTAATGACAGAATATGTAAATGGGCAGTAAGTAGAACCCAAAATGGCACTTGGAAGGATCCATTTGACTTTTGCACTCAGCATCTTAACACTGTTACCTGAATCACTAAGCAGATATACTAACTTGGCCAATTTATGTCTGTCTGTCTGTTAGTATATTTATAAATGCTTGACTAATGATTAAAAGCTGAAGAGAGAAACGACTGTCTTTTTAAGTGGCTGGGCAGTTTATATTTTCTTGAAGAGTAGCTGGATGAGTTTTGACATCACCTTAATTTTAAACTTCAAACTTTATAGGCCATGGAAGAGATATTTCTGTCATTGTTAAAGAGCTATCCAATGTATTTTGGAGCTTCCTGCCTGCAAATCCTCTGGCCATTTGAGATCTTTTACCTACGTTTAGTGTATTTTTACTTGCTGAAAACACTTATGGGTGTCCTTCTAGCTATTTGGAAGCTTGTTTTAACTTCAGTAGCTTGATCATTTTTGTCCAATATTTTTGTCACTTATGCTAGTAGTTTTCATCAGCATCATCATCATCATCAACAACCCTATTTTCCCATTTTCTACATGGGACCTGAGTATCATGCTAATTGTTGCCATCTCTCTCAATTTAATGCCACACTCCTGCCTGACTGGTGCAGATATTCTCTCACACAATCCATCCAACTCTTTGCTGGATGCTCTTGTTTGCTTTTGCTTTCTTCCTGTCTATCCCAAATCTTCTTTACCAGAGTGCCTTTTGCTTTCCTGCATGTGTGCCCAAACCAACGCAATCTGTTCTATTTGACCTTCTCTGCAATTAGCGCTACTAGAGCCTTCTTTTCTTCATCTGTCCCACAGGATGCATCCCACCACCTGTCTCAGGCATTTCATCCCCATCCCCTTCAACTTCCTCAACTACTCTGCTTTTACTGAGACAGGTGGTGTGGATCCTGCCACCTATCTCAGGCATTTCATTGCCATCACCTCTAGCTTTCTCAGCTGCTCTGCCTGTACTGCCCAGGTTTCTGTACCATACAGTAGTACTGGTTGTACCACTACTTTGTACACCATACTTTTCAGCTTCTTTGGCATTCTTCTGCCATATGCTGCACCTGACACACTCTGTGTCAGTTGGCTGCATCCCCTCTGATTCTAGCTTTGACTTCCTCATTCAGATTTCCCTTCTTCTCAACCACCCCTCCCAGATACTTGAAGCTATTACCTTACAGCACAATCATACCCTGGTTTGTGATTTACTTTGGAGCCAACAGGTAAGAGAAGTTGCATTTGAGTTTATATTTTATTTGTTATCACTGTTTTTCACTGTTTGTAAGTTGGAAGGGCTAGTTTGTTAACAAGATTTACTTTGATTCATATTTTGTTGTTTTACTTTTAATTTCACTCTTGGTTGTTAGAAAGGGATAGGCTTTAGACAGGCAAGCTCTAGCCACCCCAGGGGGCCCAGACAGCTACAAATTAACACAGACTGCAGAGAGAAAAATCCTGAGCATATCTTAACAATCCTACCTTGGTTTGTGATTTATTGATATTTACTGTTAAAAAGAAGTGCGACTACGAGCAATAGTGAGCATAAGCTACCAAGCAACTTTGCATGTGACGTAAAGGAATTACAACTTGCAGAACTTGTATTGTCAGAACAACTTTACTGTACTTACTTTAGTATTTACTTGTATATTGCTCTTGTGATTTTTTTGTCATATAAGTTGACTTAAGCTCTCTTTGAATTCTGGTTATAGATTTTGATTATTCTTTTCTTTCACAATATTTTATTAATTTGAAGCTGAATATGGATTCCTTAAATGAGTATGCAATTAATGATTTGCTAATGCACAAATATCTTGTACAGTGTAATAAATGCTATGCATATTTAAAGGTAACAGCTGATACACTGGTGATCTGTGTTCCTTGTTTCAAAGGTTGGATGGTTTGCTTACCATTGTCAGAAGTAAATCTAGACTTAATGATGATGATTGCACTTGTGCAATTGGCATGGCTTGGAGAACTGTTGTTTCATATATTAATGATCCTCGACTGGTGAAATAAATAATGTTAGGCAAAGAGCAAACAAAACACATTTAGGAAATGATGCATCTATTGTCTGCAGATATCATTCAACCTCTATGTAACAAGACAATGCCCCCTCCCCCTGACAATATTGGAATTCTGGATGCAAGTGTTCATCAATCTGAGGATCCAGATTCTTTAGAAGGAAATAAAAAAAGAAAGAAAGAAAGAAAGGAAAAAGTTCACAACAAATAACAAGGAAGAAAAATAAACTGATTAATGTCTGTAAAGGAAAGATAATACACAGTAAAAATGGCACTGCTTTGTTATGTAAGACACAGGTTACAAGGAATGATAACATTTTTCAATCTGTAAACCTTCAGTCTACAGAAAAAAGCATAATTTTTCCAAAAGAGAAGATAGAAAAAAGAGGCAAGGGACAGGTGAAAAGGAAAAATCAAAACTGAAAGTGGAAGGATTGAAGGACATCACTGTAAGAAAAAAGAAAAGAGAGACAGATGTTGACTACATGGCTCAAGTTGTGGATTTACAATACCAGCTGGATGAGAATTTAACACACAATAAAACAGTGGGGTTAATAAGACTAATGGTGATGAAGATCTATCCTTTGTAACTATTGATAGAGCAGATATTACTGTATCAGAAGCTGAAGATATTCTTGTAATTGGAGATGCAGTTATTAGAACTGATACTTATATTTGCAGAGAAGATAATAAACATCGAGTAGTGTTATGCTTGCCAGGAGCAAAAATAGAAGATGTAAGACAAGCCTTGGAATGCCTTAATGTAAAGAAGTATGGATCCATTTTTATTCATGTCAGTACAAATGATGTCATCTGCAAGGACTCTCTGACTGTTAGCAGGGAACTGACAGCCCTCTTAGATAGTATAGCTTCTACTGGTGTTAGGATGTATTTTTCACAAATCACCTATAGAAGGGATAGTCAGGGTACTGTGAATGAAAAGATTTTTTAAGTAAATACCTACATGGAAAAAATGTCCTGTTTTAAAAATTGGAAATGTAGCGCATCCAAGCCTAGTTTTGGGCACATGTGTTCAGACACGACAGCATGCATTTGTCAAGATCAGGGAAGAGAATTTTTGCAGCATATACTTTGCAATATTTGGCAAACACTAGACAGGATTTTTGCCAGGTCGAAAATTTACCAGTTCACAGATAACAACATTTGATGCATCTCTGATGGTTCTTAATGCTAGGAGCATTAATAATAAAGTTTTTGTTAGAAAATTTTCTACATTCCCACAAGACTGATTTTGTTATTGTTTATGAAACATGGTTAAAGAAGAAAGACTGGAAAACAGTTCTGTCAAGTTATAAATGTTTTTACTGCAACAAACATTCTAACAAAAAATCAGGTGGAGGTTTTATGATAGGGTTAAAGATAGATGTTAAGTTGTCTATCTCGCCTTCATTCTTGCTGGATGGGTTCGACCCCTCCCTCGGCCCGACTAAAAGCTCAAGAGCTGGAGTTGGAGGGTTGGGGCGGCTCGCGCTCCCCCTCCCTATCTCAATAGCAGAAGATACCTACCTAGTTACTCCCCTGCTGGCTTGAGGTTAGTTGGTTGTTCGGTTCTTTTTTCCTTAAATTTTCTTGAGTGTAAACTTTACTTAGTTAATATTCTTTCTTAGTTTTCTAGTTTAGTTAACTAGATTAGATAGTTAAGTTCTTTTTTTTTCCTTTCAAACAACTTTCTTTTTCCGTTTTCTTTCCCAAAGCTTCCCCCCCTGGAGTGTTTTTGTTGTTTGTAGTTTTTCTTCTTTAGTGTACTTTAAATACTAGTATTACTACTAAATTTATTGTTTTTCCTGAAATACAGGTACTTGTTTGTGTGTTTGTGTGTGTGTGTGTGTAGGAAAATCAGGTGGAAAATGTCTAAAGAAGCAAAGAAAGAAGCAGAGTGATGCGGCTGTCAGAAAATCACTCTATATGACGCCACTGGTCTTGTGTCTATTGTCTGGGGTCTGACTGACTGCAGATCTCATGTGTCCCAGGTCTGGCCTCTTTGCCTGCAGGGGAGCCTGCTGAAGAACAATTAATTCTTAGAGGTTTACTGGCCTTCAAGAATTCTTTCAGTTCCCTTTCCAAAAGTCGCAACATCAGGTCTGCTCCCTCCGGTCTTCGCCACTCGGTTGCTCAACCTTTGCTCTCCTTTCGGCGCTGGAGCTGATAAGTCTCAGTCCACAGGCTTCTTCGGCTATCTCTCCGGGCCGGCGAGCAGGTTATTGAGGTTCCGTTCGGGCTCCCGGCTCATTCCATTCTGCTGTTCCGCTCTGGTAGGTCAGTTCTTCCATCTCTTGGCTTTGCATTATCTCGAGGTTGAGGGTCTGCCTCTTGTCGAGATTCTCCGAGGTCGCTCCTCTCTAGGGTCGAGGCATGTCTCTCATGAGCCTCCAGAGGGTAGTGTGGACTCTGCTTCAACTAGGCCGACTGAGCCCAGCGTCCATCAGCCCCCAGATGCAGGTTCATCCGTCTTCCCCGTCTCTCAACTTTTTCCTCTCAGTCTCTCTCTTGAGTTCGAGCCGGCGTCCCCGAGAGACTGGAGGACCTTGTTAGCCGCGGCCGAGACACCCCACTGCCCTCTGCCGCTTTTCTCTTGGGAATTTCCTCCCGGACTTCCTCGCGGACGTCCAGGGGATCGGCCCGTTGACCCTTCCCTCTCCCTCCTCTCGACCTCCCTCGGGTGGTGGTGGGTGGTCGGCGGTCGGACCTCGATCTCTGCGCCGAGGGGGTGAGGGCTCGAGCGGTCGGACTGGCTCCTCTCCCCTGACTGCCTCTGGGGGTTAGAGCCGTGAGAGTGTTAGAGCCACTGCTCTGTCCACTCTGGCTCCCCCCCCCGGCCCTCTATGCTGCCTCTTCTGTTAAGTGGCTCCCACTCCATGGCCAGAGATTATACTTTTTAAATTTTAAAACTGGGTATTTCAATAAATTATTAAGTCTGTTTTGTCTTCTTCATGTATGCATTACTATACCCATGTAAGCAAATCTAGATACTATAAACATGTCTGACAGGCTAAACTCCAAATATCATTCACACACAAATTGGTGGTGCCACTTCTTCTCAACAAACAAAAGCCAGGTTAGTTCCTTAGTGTACAACCTTGTTGGATGCGCCCAGATACCACCTCTTCCCTTCAGATGGCACACACACCTTCGGATCCTTCAGTGGATGCTTTTTTCAATCAATTCATATAAGGACTTCAATCTTCACACACCTATGATGCGTCCAGTTGCGCCCAAAAAGCATCATGGTGGATGTATCCCCCTCCTCCCTCTGTCGGGAGATGCCTTTTTCCCTCTCTCCCCCTGCTACTCTGACAAACAATGGATGCCTCCTGGGGGCATGGGAAGGAGCAGGAACGTCCAGGGCCAGGCACATGGCAACCAAGCAAATGCCACTTGCACATAAATGTTCTGGAGATGAGAGCAGTGCTTTTGAAGACAATGCCCCCAAGGGACTCTTGGGAACCAGGAACAATTGCAATCCAGACAGACAATATGTCTGTAGTGTAATTACAAACAAGCCAAGAACCAGCACATACCCGACCCTGTGTCGAGCTGTGGAGACTGTGGCAATGGGCTGTTTTTCTCAAGATTTCTTGATGAAGTTTCCGTGATGGAAGTCAGTTTTCACGAGTGCGTTTGACATGAGCATGACATGCCTCTCCCCAAACACTCAAGAAAGACTCCTGTAGTGGACTCTGTTTTTTTTCTCCCAGTCAGCCAGCCTGCTCATGTTTTGTTACTCTTGGCCCCGTGCAGGCTTACAGTGCAGAGAGAGATTCCCACACAGACATTCCAGAGGCAGAGACTCTTCTAGTCTAGAGGGGGCCCGGCTTCTGTATGCAAGTGCATTTTCCCTCTTCCTCCTGCTTCCTGAGAAAGCTATCAAGAGAAGTGCCGGTTTGACAATCATTGCCTCTACTCCTCTCTACTCCTGGATCCCCTCGCATCGCATTTCCCCTTTGGTTCGGATAGATCTTTTGGATTTGACTGCGGGAATCTGACTGGTTTCCAGATCTTTGGTTTCATCGCCCTCTTTTCTCTGAACCCCTCCCCCAACCGAACTTCCTTCTCACCTCCCTTTCCTTCCGTTGTTATCATTCTTCCTTTCCTATATCCTGATAGGAGAATATTATATTTACTCGAAGATTTATTTCTGACTGTGGAAAGATTTTCATGGAACCACTCTTCTCACTCTCCTCTCCTTCACCCGCTCATCCTTTTTGTCCTTGATTCTCTAGCTGAACTCTTTCCTCACAGGTTCTTCTCCATTCTTTTGGCAGAGTTTCTATTGGCAGCTCTTGTAGTTCAGCTGGCTCCTTTCTCTATCTGCCAAAATTCAGCACTGACTTTTTTTTGCCTTTGAATTTTTTTTTCTGTCTCTCCTTCCCCCTCCTGTAAGAAATCTTCCAGACCTTCTCCTAAATTTGATTCTTTTTTTTGTTCTTTTAAATTTTTCTGCTGCTTCATGTCCTTTGAAATTTTAATCCTGGATTCTTTCTTTTGCTTAAGCTATCACATCAGCTAGAAGAACTTCAGAACATCAGCACCTCAAGCCAGCTATCTTTTGTTCCACTTTCCATAAGACAGACGTCGGACATAACCGTCCTTTTTCCACTAGGTAAGGTTTTCTCCACAAGGAATAACCAAAAAATTGACCTAAACCTGTTTTTTTTCTCCAGAGACTTCAAAGCATAAAAACATAATTCTGCTGCCTGATGTATCGTCTTTTAAGGTATACTAAATCCAGAAAACAAAAATTCACAGAAAATCTGATCAGCTGTTTGTCTCTATGAAAAGGAATGAAGGGACTTTCAGTTTCAAAGGTATCTCATCCCAGAGTATCCTATCATTTGATTTCCTGGGTTTATAAATCATCAGACAAAAAATGCCTACAAAACCCTAAGCCCCATTCCACAGAGCTTTGTAACTGTTCTTTAGCCTTCCGAGACAGACTGCCTATTGACACCATTTGTGCAGCTGGCTACTCAAGACAGACTCACACTTTTATTACATTATATTTTGGATTTAGCTTCTACTCTAACTTCTAACTTTTCTCCCACTATTCTTGTTATTCTGTTAGGCCACTACTAACTTTGGTTTAGGGGGACCTCGTCCAACCCCATCTTTAGGTGATGAAGGCTACTTAGACAACTTGTCATAGTAGAGTTTAGTATAGTTTGATCAACGTTGTCATGTTAGTTGTATTCTTCTTAGTTCTCCACCCAGGCCCTGGGCTCCCTAACAGCCTCTGACTAAGAACCCTTGTGAGCTCGCTTCTTCCCACAATCCCATATTTTCTTAGTCTGCATTTGCTTGTGATAGGACTTTTTGTAGTGGGTAGGTCTTTCTTCTTCTTCCTGCTTTTAGGAGGGTTTCTCTCTTATTTACTGTTATACTGTTAAGCTGGAAAGCTTTTGTTAACAACTATGTTCAATTCTGTAATATACATCAGCCTGCATTGTGCTGCTATGAGACCTATAATTATTACATGGTCAGTGATAACAGCAATAATATAGACATAAGAACAAGAGACTTAAACCTCAACACAGAAATAAATAGGACGTGCTGGAGGGACAGATTCATAACCCAGAGGCTCCCTACACTCTGGAACAGAATCCCAGTCCATGTTAGGCAGAGCCCCTCACTGACTCTATTCAAGAGAAATCTCGACGAGTGGATGGGAAATCGTAGGTTTACCCGGGGGGGTCATCTCTGTGTCACTACTAGACAGAGGCACAGTAAACTAAACCCTAAAAGGGCGTAGTATTCTCATCCTAAGGGGTGGTGAAAGCCACACACACTCTGGCTAGGCTTATAAATGCCCTAGGGCAGATAGCCTAGTATGAACCTATGAACCTATGAACCTGTGTAACTGTGACAATAAAGACAACCCTGGAACATATAACAATCGCTGGAGTGCGCAGAACACCAAAGTCAAGTGCAGATGACCTAGAGGAATTCATACATTTCTTGCATGAAACACAGGAGGGAAGAATAATATTAGCTGGGGACTTAAATTTACCAGAAACTGACTGGAATAATATTGATTCAACAACATTAGCAAGGAAATTATTCAGAAAGTATATTCAGGAACAACAATTTCATATTGTAAAAAATCCTACCAGGGGATGGAACATACTAGACATTGTTTGTGTTCCCAAAGAAATTACTGTTACTTCAAGTCAGGTTTTACCACCATTGATGTGTAGTGATCATGGGATTATAAAGGTTAATTTGGTGCTAGATAATTCTGCCAAACTGAAATCTAAACCAATGCACAGAAGGATAATTACAGATTATATGAAAACAAAACAGTCACTATGTAAAACTAACTGGAGTGAGGTGTTCAGTGAAAAAAATGCAGATGGAATGTAGAAAGTTTTGAAAGAGAAATTGTTTGACTGCAAAAAAATCAAAAAATGTTTAACATCAGGATCTATGCATACAACATCAGGGGGATATATTTCCATAAGAACAATATATCTGATTATGGTGAGAGACAAAAAAATATAAGAAAAGGAAGAGAGGATGAACTACAACTTTGAAAACTGAAATAAACAAGCTGGACAAACAGATTAAGCATAGTGTGAGACAAGATCACGAAAAAAGTGAAGAAAATTTATATAAAGATACTGAGCATAATAGGAAACCTATTTATAGATAATAAGATGTGGAAGGAGTAAAGACACACAAATTGATAAACTGTGTACAGATTCTAAAATGTATTCTTAGACACAACAGATTATAGATATATTTACAAAATCTTATGCAAAACAGTTTGGCTCCACAAAAGGGGTGATAAGTTGGCCTAGTGACATCCAGGTAATCCCAGATACTGGAATCAAATTGGATTATATTGAAAAAGAACTGCACAAACTGGATCCAAGCAAAGTACAGGGACTGAGAATACTTCAGCAAGAACTTATGGTACCATTATATTTATTATTCACTAGGTCATACAAATATGGGGAGATTCCTCAAGATTGGAGACATGTGATTATTAAACCTGTCTTTAAGTGAAAGTGGAGTAGGATAAACCCAGAGTCATATAGACCCCTAAGTCTACTTTCATGTTATGAAAAAATAATGGAGAAGGAAATATTGGATAAGTTATTGTCAGAACTGGATAGGTTGAGATTTGAATCCATATATCAGCATGGATATGTTGAAAATAGATGTATTACCACCTGTAACATGATGTTCGATAACAATATAATAGCAGCTATCAATGAAAAATTGTGCTGTGATGTAATTTATATATATGTTTAACTTCAGCATTTGACAGGGTCATACACAAAACACTGATCAATAAATTAGTACAACTAGGTATTGATGTACTCTTGATAAGATGGATAGCTGCATGGCTTACAAATAGGACAACAACTGGACAGGTAAAATCCTTGGTAACAGTCGGGGTGCCCCACAGGGCTCTGTTATAGGCCCTTACTTGTTTAGATTGCATCTTTCAGACCTAACATTTTCATCTGAGGTACTTTACAGTCTATATGCAGACGACCTGAAATTGGGTAAACTGATTACATATGTTACAGATAAGGCATGTCTGCAAAGTAACTTAACTAAATTGACCATTTGGGCACAGGAGAATAATATGCTGATAAATACATCAAAAACTAAGCATATGAGATTTGGAAGACATAAATTTAAAGGTGAATATTTAACACAGCACACAGTGATTGAAACTGTAGACTCATTTAAGGACCTGGGTATATTCAGCTATGAGTTTTTCTGATAATATCCACCAATTGGTTAATTATATTTATAGAACTATAGGTTGTATAAAAAGATTTATAAAGTCTAGGAAATCAAAAATGATGAAGTTGTTGTTTGCTTGTTACAATACACCCAAACTTCAATATGGAATAACAATATGGAAACCCTATAAGAAAACAAGCATGAGTAAACTGGAAAAAGTACAGCAGAAATTTACCAAGAGCATCCATGGATGTGAAAATTTTAGTTATTATGAAAGATTAAAATATTTGAACTTGTACAGTGTCTCTTACAGATATCTAACAGGAGATCTTATTCAGGTATGTAGGGCATTTAGAGACAACTACCTCTTGGAATGTTTGGGGTTATCAAAAAGTACTAGACAATCATCAGACAACCTATGCAGAAGATTCTATAGGAAGGAAAAGTGTGCGATTTGGTTCTCTGACAGAATAGCTGATGCATGGAACAGACTACCAAATTACATTAAAGCAAGTACTAGTTTAGATATTTTTAAGAACCTGGACACTTATTATGGGAACAAGTGTTTTGATATACTGGCAAGCTAGAAGGGCATTAATGTCCATGTTTGAAATATTTATATGTATGGATGTATGTTCCACTATTTTCCCTTCTATCTCAAGTCTCAACTTCTCCTGATTTACCCCATTTGCTGCCATTACAATTGCCGTATCTGTGCTCAGTTTCATCTGTTATGCCTTAAGTTTTACATTCCATCCCTCTATCATTTGCTGACTTTTTTATTCAGTCTGCCTGTAATGCCACATTATCTGCATACAACAACTTTGTTGAGTTGCCCCGTCTGACCTGTTTGCTAATGTAGTTTCATGCTAGTTTTATACTAGTTTAGAGAATGAACAAACCAAACTTTGGCACCCAGATTGGAGAACAAATCTTCTCCAGCTGGGTGTTAATGTACAGGTAATGCCCATTGAAAAACGAGTCCGTCACTTACTGGCAGGATATTAAGGTGCCATGAAGCTTGCACAGTAAGGAAGGTAACAGTCAGCATTATTTTATACTCATCAAGTAGCACTATTGCTGTTTAGTGAGTGTAAAATCGAAATAGAGTATTTAAAAATAAAATGAAAATGTGTGTACGTGCGTGTGTGTGCGTGTGTGTGTGTGTGTGTGTGTGTGTGTGTGTGTGTGTGTGTGTGTGTGTGTGTGTGTGTGTGTGTGTGTGTGTGTGTGTGTGTGTGTGTGTGTGTGTGTTTATGCATACCCTCACCCTTTTAGCTAAAGATATCTGGATAAAACCTTAAATAATGGGGGAAGGCTCTAAAATAGGGACAGATTTTAAATGTTTCTTTAATAAACTTAGAAAGTTGCTAGAATAACAAGATTTGATTTGCCATGCATTTTCTGAAAGAAATGAAGTATAAAACTCAGATATATGTCATTATTTAGTAACTTCAAACCCCAATGATTTGCCAGCAAACCAGAAATTTTATGAGGAATAGAGACAAAATGAATATTAGGTAAACATCTGGATGTTCTGAACAGTTGAGAGGTATGGCAGTAAGAAACTTTTAATGCCTGACATTATTAATTAAGTTTAATCATGTATTTTTGAAGCTACAGTGCTTCTAAACGTTTATATGCATGTGTGTGTGTGTGTGTGTGTGTGTGTGTGTGTGTGTGTGTGTGTGTGTGTGTGTGTGTGTGTGTGTGTGTGTGTTTGTGCGTGTGTGTGGACTTTAAATAATTACCAGATGTATGTTTTGTATGTAAAATACTTCCTCCAAAAACATTTATGTATACTAATCTAAGTGTGAAGCATTAAGTGGAGAAACTCTTTTACATCAAAAATATTTAAAAATCTATAATATCTATATCTGTATCTATATCTATATCTATATATAAATGAATAAACAAATACCAACAAATACAAAACAATTTAACAGACACCCCATTCTCTAAGCACAATAATGCACTCCAGGGTGAGTTATTGTGTAATTTAATACGCTTCCAGGGGTGCAAAAGCCCAATGCCACACCTCTGGGCATGCATTATTTACACAGTAACACACACCCTGTTGGACATTATTGCTTCCTTATGTACAGTGTCTTTCATGTCTTTTTTGTCAGTTGTTTTTATCTATCAGTAGGAACTCTTACATCCTGGCTGTTCTGAATTTGTTCTTTAGGGTGAGGTTGACATATGCTTTGAGGACCTAAATGTTTTCTTCCAAACAGAATTCATATTGACATGGCAACTATAGATTTTGGTGCAAATATTTTTCATGGTGAGGATTTCTTTTTATTCTTCTGAACATCAAAATGCTGAACTACATTTCTTGTGAAGTTGTGTTTTTAGTTTGATTTTATTATTTGTATTGCATACATTTCCTTGTCTTTGCGTGTTGATTGCATAGCATTTTCTGAATGAAATTAAGTGTGAAACTCAAATATATGTCATTATTTAGTAACTTCAAACCCCAGTGATTTGCCAGTAAACCACAAATGTTATGAGGAACAGACACAAAATAAAAATTAGGTAAACATCTGGACATTCTGAATAGCTGAGAGGTATGAAGGTAAGAAAGTTTTACTGCCTGGCATTATCCTGCTCATTAACTTGTTAGTCTTACTACTTATACCTCTCTTTTCCCCTAAAATTACTGACCCTTCCAAAGTCAGACAATTGATGTAGACTTTATATTATTGCAATACTATATCCCACTGAATATTATTCTATTGCACAGTTTAAGGGCATTATCTTCACACCTGTATGTTTGTTTGTGTCTTTCGGCTTTTCCCGGTTAGGGGTCGCCACAGTGGAACTCCGGTCCGCTAATGATTGGCAGTAGATTTTTACGTGCTGGCTTGCTGGGCCTAACGCACAACCTTCACTGAAGGAACGCCCATTCACGCATGTCGCCACACAGAAGACGCTCTAACTGAGAATTGAACGGGCAACGTCTAACTGTGTGGTGACAGCGCTACCGCAGCACCACCACCGCAGCATCATCACACCTGTATAATGTACTATTTTTTAATCCTGCCCACAGCCAATGGACAGATGAAGGCATTTCTCATCCTAGTTTTATTTGAATCAATTTGTATAGTGGTTTTCTGTTGTCGTCCTAGTTTTATTTGACGTCATCTGTATAAAATTATAATTCTGTAACTGTGTAAATGGACTTTATTAATGCATGTTATATGTAGAGCTTTTCTTCCTGCGCCTCCACTGAAAAAGGACTTGCATCCAGTCATACTTTCCCGGTAACCAAATGTAAAATAAATAAATACATTTTACATTATTATACTTCATATGGTTTTTCTTTACCCACTTCTGCAAGGGCCTTCCCAGTGGATCCAGTAACTGCACCAAAATTATCCATTTGTTTCATATGAGCAGGAGCTGGGTATCTCCAGACTCAGTGAGACCACTGTGGCATATTTGTTCCTTCTCAGGAATGATCTACTGTCCCAGCAGTGGTAGTCAGATAATAGGGCACAGGCTAGTTGTGAGTTCTGCAAAGTGGTATATTCTTCCCTTCACTAGGTTGCTTGGGTACTTACTGTTGCTACCTGTTGAGAAGAGGAGTTATGTGTCCTTCCACATGCACTTCTTGTTTCACCACTTCAGTAGGAATACCCCTGCCAGACGTAAAATGAAGCAACATTGCCCCCCTTTAGTGGGTGATGCACTCAACCATTACTAGTTGTTGCAAGTATCACCGGCCTAGATTCCTCCCTCACCCCAGAATGAGCAAGATGACAACAGCCATTTTAGCTCATCATCCCATCCAAGCCCCTCAGATGCCCACATCTCTGATTAGACTTGGTTCACCTGGACTGTAGCGAATGTTTCATACCTCTGTGCCATGGGGTCAGGCAATAATATGTTTTACCCTTTAGTGTTATATTCAGTTTGTTGAGGGCTCAGGGAATATGTACTGAATAAAATTGAAATAGAACTTGAAAATATTATTAAGGGACATCAGGTCAAATACCACGGTGGGAGAAATAAATATATTCTCTCACTGTCCATACAGAATGCAATACACAGCTATTTGTTTTATAATATATTATGAGAATACACTATATATTTTTTTATTTCCTTAATATTTAGTTCAAATTAAAATTGGATTTTATTATAATTGCTTGATTCCTCAGCACAATAATTAAAAATGCAGAAGTACTACAGAATATGCAGAATAATTCACAATATAAGGGTTTTAAGGACAATAACATAAAGTAAGATAAATGAACAAATGAAATATAAAAATCTAGTGAGAAACAAAACAACGTGTCAGTAGTTTGCTCGACATTAATACTGCCAGAATTAAGTGATTTACATCCTATTATTTGGTCACTGACTCTCTGTAAGCTGCACATATGCACAACCATGCATCCCTGCCAAGACTTGTACATGCATCAGATGCATGGCTGCACACTCAAGCTTCTGTGCAGTACTCATGTTGAATATCTACCCTTTAAATCTGCAATTAAATTAAACTGTTAGGTTGTGCAAGCAGTAAGCATTTGCACTAACTTTGACTAAGTACTTGTGACTATACAATGCAGTTACACATTTATTATTTCATTAAATTTAGAGACGTGTGACTGTATTTTACAAAAAGTCATTCTAAAATTCTGTGCAGTTGTGCATGGTCATCAGGCAGTGCAATTATTGTGGTCGCACACCGAGTCTCTGAACTGCATTCATAGAAGTTGAATGAATATGTGCATTTTTGCTTGCTTTACAACTTGTTCCACCTTGCTGTAGTAAATGTGATTACTCATTTTGTAAGAGAAGGATATGTAGGGAAGTTGCATTTTTTATTAGTGCAGTAGAATTTTGACAGCAGCCTTAAACAAGCTTTGGGCTGTGGGATAATATACTTTGCATGATGAATACTCCGCATCTTCATCATGCAATATAAGTATAAACTAGAGTATTCACAAATTTCTGACAGCTAACATAGCAGAATGGCAACCGGATAATGAATATTATCTAGTGGAAATTTGGCTAGGGCACCCAGAAATGTTCCTTAATCTTTTCATGATAGATTGAACTGGAGAGCTTCCAGTAGTGTGAGAGGATGGAGGAGTCCATTGGAAATGAGGCAATATTGCTGCATATGGATGAGGATAAGCTAAAGGAGATTATTTGGAAGATATTAATGCTTTTTCTATCAATCATGTATAGTTTACGCAAGACATTCTAGCAAGTAAAGCAGAGCAATTGATGTAGGAGTCAGAACCAGAATGAGGGGTATAACTAAAAGGGATTGAGGTGATAAAGTATCTGCAACTTTTAAATTCAGAACAGAAGGAAACTCTAATGTTTCAAAAGGCATCTACATACAGCAGACTCCCTCTTATTCGGTCTTGCTAGGACTGGACCTTAGGCTGGATAAACAAATGGCTTGTTAATCAGAAAAAACATACAAAATAGTATTTAGAGGTTATAAATCAGCTAGAATAACAGGATTTGTTTTAGTATGCATTTTTCTAATGAATGTGAAGTCTAAAATTCAAATGTCTGTCATTATTTATCCCAGAGGAGGCAGAAGTGTTGTTCTTCTCTGTTGACTTTTGCTAGGGCTATGGCAGAAATTTGATGGCCATTTAAAGAGAGGCTGGATAAAAGAGAGTCTACTGTAACATGTCGTAGATGGTAAATATGAATGTACAATATTACAGAGAAACATTCCAAAAGGATCTATTGCAATGATGCAAACTTATGCTATAGTTGTTTCTAACACTTGTTCAGTAAGTGCTCTTAATCCCATGATACAAAAGTAAAAAAAAAATAGATCTACAATTAAAATAAAAAAATGGAGAGTTAAAATGTTGTACTGGGGATGAACTGATTGCTCTTTAATGCTTTGTTCTACACATACATTCATTCATTCATACACGTAGGAGAAGAATAATTTACTGAATTTACCGTTTAATTATTTACTTTATTAAAAAAATCATATTTCTGTATTGGAAAAGCAACAAGCTATGCCTCGGTCTCATTACCTGTTTTAGCAATTGCACTGTATTGTAATGAAATGACTGACTACAATGTTGCCCAAATATAACTGAAGAAAGAATTGCCTGACTTTTTACTGATGAATATGAGCCGTATGTGTCATTTCCAAAATTATAGCAAATTAAAAATGACTGGGGAGTTTTGATACATGTGTTTCATAAAACTCTTCAATAATGCTGTTAAACATATTCCAGGTGTAACTACAATTGATCATATCAGGGTGCCAATATACACAAAAAAGTCATATTATTGTGGCCTATACAGTTATTTGATTGAAACTTGTGATAAAAATTATGCACACAATGTGGTAAAAAGGTCATTCAGGTAATAACAATGTTATTTTTAACAAGTGTAACCAGGAAGGCAATTTATGGTTTGGTTGTGACACTGAGGCTAGATCTAATGAGACAAATACTGAAAATATTTATATTTCTGATGTCCCTGCATATACAGACAGATGTTTTAAAGGACATTGCTGCTTTAAGGAAACTGATAATGTTGTTCATCCAGCAATGTTAACTACTGAAAATGATTTACATTACATTACATTGTCTCAGTAGCAGTGCAGAAAAAAATGAGGTCTTGCATGTTCCTCCTGTTAAAGGAGACCATTAAGATGAGGAAGAAAAAATGGGAGAAGGTGGCACTGTATGATGCAGGGAGGTTGTAAGAAAACATTTAAGCAGAAATATACATATTATGCTGATATCAAAAAATGGAAATGATACCATTATGATATGGCAGCTATAGCATGAAAAATATAACATGACAAGTGGCAGCTCTGAAGCATTATCTAGAGGTACATGCGGATATTATTTGTTTAAAAGTCATACATTGGTAATCACAAAAGCAAAGTCTAAAGTCTGATGTGTTATGGGGCTTTTTCAATTGTTTGGTCTCTTGGAGCTCAGAAGTGTTCATTCATGTCAGTGAATCATTGATCAGCATTCTATCCCATCATGATTTGCAAGTGTATTTTATTTAGGTCAGAATATCTCTTAATAGTGGGTATTAAACTCAGGCTGAGAATAAACAAATTAATTATAGTACATGCCTTAACTAATGCACCAGATTGAACTGATGTCTCTGAAAGTTTAAAATCTTTTCTTATAATTAGTTCTGATATTGTTGTAGTGGGAGATTATCTTTGACTTAAGTCAATATTTCAAAGTGCAATGTCAAATAAAAATAATCCAAAAGATGTATTGAAAAGGGTTTCTAAAACTGAAATGTGTCAGTTCTCATTTTCTGATGCTTAAACAGAATGTAAGTCTTAGAAACGTTTTTTGAAATCATCTATCAGACTAGTAATGGTTGTGGAGAATATATCCACTGGGCCCCCTAGCCCAGTGGACCTCCCCAGTAATCAAACTGGAATAAATAAATAAATAAATAAATTGAATTTCCAATTTACTATCTTTGAAAAATGTTTATGTTAATAAACTTTGTTCTGTGGAGCTTTTCTCCCCGGGCCTCCACTGAAAACGGTCCCCCTAGCCCAGTGGACCTCCCCAGTAATCAAACTGGAATAAATGAATAAATAAATAAATATGTCAATGGAAGGTATTCAGTTTTTCAATACAATGGTGTAAGCTTTAGATATAATGTTCGAAAACATGATATTATAAAGTAAATGGGGTGCCATTTTGCAGGATTTAAGTTAAGTAAATTTTGTAAAACTATTTACTTCTTCTATGACAAAATTGTAACATGGGACTCCTGGATAAATAATTACCTGAACCTAAACACCAGAGACCTCCCAAGCACAAGCACAAGTACACTATATACACATGATAGTCCTTCTGCAGAACACAATACACACAATAGCTCATGCACCAGTGTCTCACTTGTCAAGCCCATAAGGCTAAACACTAAACCTAACCTATTAGTCATAGGAGACTCCATCATGAGACACATAAACATCCCTCTCACTACGCTGGATAAAGAGAAGGTCACGGTCAGCTGTCTGTCTGGTGACAGGATCCACCATATCGCACATGCACTCAACAACAGGTACTGTTATAACTCTGTCATAGTCCATGTTGGTGTGAACAACTTGAGATATACCTCTCTGGACTATATGAAGAGAGACGTAACTGAGCTCTTTGACTATGTGTCTCAGGCAGGTATGTGCTTAGCCTTAAGCAGCATTTTAGCCTTAAGCAGCATTTAACTTCACCTAGAACAATGCCTCAATACAAACAGAAAATGATTGACTTCAATAATTGGCTTAGTTTTTGGTATCATTCTAAGGGGATCTAGTATCTGTCAGCCTGGGATGACATGATCATCAGACCTCGATGCTTTGCCAGAGATGGTCTTCATCTGTCACCCCTGGGATTTCGGCTACTGACTAAGGCTCTTGCCACCCCCATAGTGCCTTTTTTAGGCAGTGTCACAAAGACAAAACTCCTGACTTAAAAATACCAACCAAAAAAAACCCTCAAGGTCATGTTGCTAAACACTAGAGGTCCTAACATGAAACTGCACTCACTGGAAGCTGTCCTCACCCTGGAGGATGCAGACATTTGTGCAGTCAAAGAGACCTGGATCAAGTGCAGTCAAAGAGACCTGGATCAAGGCTGTGGAGAGCACCCCAGCCATACTGGGTTACACCTCCTTCCATAAGTTCAGACCACAAACTGAAGGCAAGAAAACTAAAGGAGGTGGTGTATCAAGGATAAATACATCTTCGTATTGGTTAACCAGTATGATGCCCTAGAGATATTTCAGCTGTAATTAACTGTTGGTAGGACACCTATTCAAGTCATTGCCAGCTACAGAACCCCCTCCATGAATCAGGACACCCATTCTGCCTATTTGGATCACTTGAGTCTATCAAAATACATCCTAACACCATAGTTTTGGGTGACTTTAACTACCCTAGCACTGAATGGGTGAATTACTCATGCTCAAACTCACCTGCCCAAAGGTTCTTCTATTTTGTCAACTTCAATAACCTGGACCATCTGGTAGACACCCCCAACAGGGGTGTCAATATCCTGGACCTGTTGCTTACAAATATGGGAGACAACTACAGTTCCCCCACTCTGAGTTTATCCTTGATGAGATCTGATCAGAAATCAGTCTCATTTGAGGTAATGATCACACCTGACCCCCCTCCAGCAGCAACTAGACTAAAAAACTTCTCCAAAGCAGATTATAACCTCTTATGGGATGGCATAAATAGCTTCATTGCACCTCTCCCCTCAGATAGAACCATTAACTATGCTGAGCTATACACCAATGCCCTATACAAGCACCTGTATAAATGCATTGACTCGGCAGTACCTGTTAGGACCAAAACAAGCTCTTCAAGGAAAAGCAAACCTGCCTGATAGACAGCCACCATTAACAGACTTTACAATAAAAGGAAGAAACTGCTATCCAAAAGTAAGAAGGAACATGCTGTAAACTGGAGACACTCTCCCCTCAGCTTAAATAAGCAAATAAGACTTCTTGTGAAGTCCTCCAAGACAAACTATGACTCCAAGTTAGCTTCCTCAACCAAGGACAACCATAAGGAGTTCTTTAGTTACATCAGTAACTTAAAATGTTAGGGTCAGATTTGCCCTGAACTGGTAGTTAATGGTAGCACATACACTGAGCTGGTGGACATAGCTAACCTGTTAGCCAACAGGTTTGGTGAAAACTTCACTCCCCCATCCCCGCCACATGTACTTCATGACATCCCTACTACCTGTCCCCTACCTTGTATCTCTAAAGAGCAGGTCATAAACACCCTTTCCAAGGCCAAAAATACAGCATCAATGGGGCCTGATAATATATCAGGCTGCATCCTACATGGGCTCAAACAAGAATTAGCATCGTCATTGGCTAGTCTTTTCAATCACACTCTAAGCACTGGCTTTATCCCAGCTGAATGGAAAACAGCCACCATTATCCCCCTGCACAAAGGTGGTACTTCTACTGATCCCAGGAACTACAGACCTATTAGCCTGACTAGCCTTATCTGCAAGGCCATGGAGAGAATCATCATGGACCTTATCAACAAAGATATAGGTAATCTTAAAACCCTAGATCCTACCCAGTTTGGATTTGTCAAGGGAGACCATGCTTGTTAAACCTGGTGGACTTCTTCAAGACAGTCACAAGGGCCCCGGATGAGGGGAAATCTGTGCATACAGCTTACCCAGACCTGGCCAAGGAATTTGACACCAACCTTCAATCAGGCGTCATTGACAAACTCTCCCAGATGTACATCAACCCTTATATCATAAGGTGGGTTGTGAACTGGCTCTCTGATAGAACCCATACAGTCAAAATAGGGGAATCCACCTCCAGCAGCAGACCCATTACAAGTGGTGTTCCACAATGATAGGTCCTGGGACCTCTACTGTTTGGAATCTATTTCTCCAAAGTACAAGCTAAAACCAAAGGACTGTGGCTGACAAAGTTTGTTGGTGACTGCAAACTGGGAGCAGTCCTAGAATCCCCAAATGATATCAACATCCTTCAAAAAGTTCTTAGATAAACAAAAGACTGGTGACAAAGTCACAGCCTTAAACTCAATGCAAAAAAATGTATTATCATTCCTTTCAGTAAGAGTGATGTTCCAGTTAACTATCACATCATCAGAAACACCCTAAGCATGCAGTCATTGGTGAGAGACCTGGGCACACAGGTTGATAATGACCTTACCTTTGATCAGCATGTCTCCACAGTGGTAAGAAGGGCATTCTATATTGCTTGTCTCATAAGTAAGAGCATTGCCTCCAGAAAAAAAGATGTTATAAACTCCTTGTAATCTTCCCTCATCAGGCCAATAATTGAGTACAACACCCCTTTTTGTATGCACCTTTCCAAGTACCTGCATCAATTGGAGAGACAGAAAGGGTTCCTCACAAGGAGAATTCAAGATCTTTGCCATCTGTCCTATGTAGATCAGCTGAAATCACTATCAGTTTACTCCATTTCATACAGACTACTCAAGGGCAATCTCTGCCTTGCATATAAGGCAATCTCTGACTCTGCTTTATTGGAAATGCTGCATATCCATAAGTCCAGTGGTTCACAGGTTACTTGCTCTAAAGACCATAACCTGGTATGTAGCATTAATAGAACCTACTGATGGGAAATATTTGTCTCCCAGAGGTTATCACTCCTGTGGAACTGACTGCCAATTCAAGTAAGGCTGAGCAAGTCTTTGGCCCTCTTCAAGCGCAATCTGGACGACTGGATGGGTAACCATAAATTCATCCTGGGGATTCCATCTGTGGGTCTCTTAAACAAGGGTAAAAGGTGCTGATCATGGAAACAAAGGCAGAACTTGGCTAGGCTTGTAAGGGCCCTAGAGCCATTAGCCTAGGAACTTCCTATGATTCTATAATCCTATGATCTTATGAGAAAGAGAAAGAGATGGGGTGGTTTGAGTCAGGCTCATACTGCCTCTTCACAGGAAATCAAAGTAATCAAGGATGATCTTGAACATGTTAAGATTTACAATTATTTGATTAGAGTTCATAGCTGTAAACATAAAGAAAAGGAAGGAGGAATTCTGATTTCTAAGTGTCAAGGCCTGGGTCTAAGTACCACTTGGAGTTACATTGAAAGGAAATGAGTACTTGTCAGCATACAACTATTGTGATGACTCTTCTTTTGAGTTCCTATGGGGTTCCACATTCTAACTCTGTACTACTTCTAATGCTTTTTATCAGTGATTTCTAGGGAGAGACAACACAACTCATAAGTGAGGAGAGAAAGATTAATGTTTTTATTTAGGTGAGGCTTGACTGCAAACATTATTTTTTATAAATATATGAAAGGCAGTGTCACCTAATTCAAGGATATAAGGCCTATAAAAAAAAACTAAGAACTTCCTCACGTCGGAATTATTTACAGGAAAAGTTAAGGGACTTGAAAGCAAAATCCAAAGCTATGGCCATTTGGAGGGCAACTCTCACTAGGGATAAGTTGGAATGGTGGATTTGGCTTATAACGAGTGGGTCAGCAAGCTGCATCTTATAGACTGAAAAGTTATGCAGACTGACAGACTAGTAGCAACTGTAAAGGTTCATGATAAAATACACACTAATAACAAAGATGTGATTCATAAGATGTTGAGGTTTCATAAAGAACTCTACTAATCTTGGCCAAACTTTCTGACTAAGCAGAGAATGTAACCTCTGCTTTAGAGAGATGCCATGTTGTCACTGGGAATGACCTGTCACATTGAGCTATGATTAAATTCCTGTTGGCAATCATCGAGCTGGAAAGAGAAAAAATCATCATATGAGAATGGGTTATGTATCATTTTATATTAGCTGATGGAGGTATACATCATTCATTGGTTCTCAGATATGATGACAAAGCTTACCAAATGGGCAGCTTTCATCTTAGTTCCTAGGATGTGGTTGTCATACCTATTCCTAAGCCTGGACTTGATAAAGATGGTTCAAAAATTTCCTCTCAGTCTCTTTTATTAAGGTAAATGATAAGGTCCTGGAATAACGTGGTCAACAGCTTGGTGAAAGTTCTACATAAGCTTATCTCTCTGAAATCATCTAGACTGCAGAAAGGACAATAATATGTTGCACTTTTTTAAGGTAACAAGAAACATTCCTACTCCAACTACAAAGCCATCATGTGATCTCACTGTCTACAAGCTATAGGTAGGAGTCAGGTGCTACATCTGCCAGGTGGCAGACATAAACAGCATAGTTTCTAACTTGGACTCTACCAATGGAAATCGTCTTTAGAGATGAGGATGCCACTTCACTCATACAGATGAGCTTGTGCTAATGCAATAGGTGGAAATGTATTGGCTTGATATACCCAAACTGATCATGATGCACAGCATGGGCTTTGATACCAGACATCTCAGTCAGGGTGGTATATCTCCTTTCCTAGATTTGCTATTCTTAATGTGTGTGTTAGTATACTTGTAAGTCCCCTGAACTGATGGCCATGCAGCTGGAGTTTATTTTCCATGTGAGAAAGAGGGTCACCTCAATGCAGCAGTGAGTTGTAGGCAGCAAAGCTGGCAGTTGCTTGTGCTTATGCAACAAGCACTACACAGGTTTTATCCATATTGGAGAAGGTGGTGAGGTGATTGAGATTGTACCACCTACTGATTGTGGTGGCTTTCTGTAAAAATTCAAATGCAGAATGACTAAGATATTTGGGTGATGTTAATCCGAAGAATGACATCCTGTATCTGGGCTCCAGAAGTGAACTTTTATTTGACTTGTGTACAAGTCATGAACTGTCCATAGAGAACACCTTATTCAAACTCAAGAAGACACAAACATGCACTTGATACTGGGCCAAAGATAAGTGAATGACTGTGGTCATGTCATTAGATTCAAGTTCTTAGCATTCAGGTGAAGACTGGTGCATAGCAGTCAATGAATCAATACTTAATGGTGAAATTGACAGAGTGCCAAATGTAGGAGACCAAAAAAACAAACAAAACAGAAAAAAAAAACAGTAAGGGTCTCTTGGGGTTGTTTTGACATTCCTTTTGCAAGACACAGGTCGAACTGTTTCTGAGCAGACTTAAACTGCAATGCCTGTAAGGCTCAGAATACTGAGCTTGAATGGACTATATCAAAGTTGTCAGGTATTGATGTAACAATAAGAATCATGGGTGCATGTCATTTTAGTAACTCCAGGACTCACTGGTAGAACAAAGTGCCATATCGCTCAACTGTCCACAATTTTGCAGAATATCCAGATTTGTACCTCATATTTTGTACCTTGTTGCTCATAAATATTGTATTTTTTCTGGGAAATTGTTTAGGACTGAAGCCACTAAATAATAAGATTTGAGTTCCAAACTTCATATCCCTCAGAAAATGCATGCTATTGGAAAACCTGTTATTCTATCAGCTTTGTAAGTTTATAACAGCAACATTTTAAAAAATATCTCTCTGATTTTGAACGTTTGTCCCCTCATTACATTGGCCTTGTCCAGATTTCTTGTGCTAAGAGGTTGAGAGGTATGTGCACTAATGAAGGAAATTAGAGAGGTAAAGTGATTATATTCCCCTGCAGTGCTTACCGAGGTCTCTTTGGATTTAGCTGAGATATACTAGCAGATCAAGGCGATTACAGAGACAAAGAATCATGAAAGGAATGTGTGTGCATGGATGGAGTTTGGTATTATCATGGAGAAATACTACTGGCTGGCCTCAAAGGGATTCAAAACCTCTAGAGACCTCACTCAGGCAATATGAATCATGAATTGATGCTGATTACTTCAGAGATTGCAAAAGGTGCAAAGAATATTTTGAGGAACTGCTGAACACATTAGACAGGCCCTTTCATCAAAAGATGCATCTGTGCCTAAGGTCACTTCAGTGGACATAGGCCAACATATTGCAGACATTGTGGATGTGGATCAGATCTATCTGAAGATCCTGAAGGTACTGTACAGAATTAGATAACATGGTTTGTGTGCCCTCTGGAGATACAAAATACAAGGACCATGGCTGTATACTATCTGTCTCTGCACGAGTGCTGTAAAATTGCACTTATGTTTTTGGAAACAACTTGAGTTCATTAAGGGTAGCTGCCACAGGCCCTACCAAAGGTTTGCTACTGCTTCTCTTTACACTCTTCATAGACAGGATATGAAGGTGTACTCAGAATTATGAGGAATCTGATTTAGGGGTGTTGTAGCTGCTGTTTTCAAATGATGCCCTTTTACCTACAAGAAACTATGAACTCTAACACATGCCTTCCTGAGTGAGAGCCATAGCAACTGGGATAATGATCAAGTCACCCCAAATGTGATGTCATTGTTACTTTTCTAAAAGAAGGGGATTGCTGTCTTCATGTTTGGTGGTGGTGGGCAGTGGCAGCTATTATCAGTACAGAAGATTAAGTACCTTGATGTGTTGTTTATGTCTGATGGTGCAGAAGTGTGTGAGATCAGAAAGCAGATTTGCACAGCATCCTTATAATTGCAGACACTGAACTTCTCTGTAATGGTAAAGATAAAATATTTTTGGGTGAAGGACAAAATTCTTAGTTTCCCAGCCAGTCTCTGCCTCTTTTCTGACCTTTGGACATAAACTCGGGGTAGTGACTGAAAAACAAGAATTCTGATACAAGTGACAAAAATAAATTTTCCCTATTGGCTCAGTGGGTTTATTCTCCATGAAAGTATGATAAACTTGATGATTTGAAGGACCTTCAGAGTAGAGTCACTGGCCTTTCAGATTGAAAGGAACCAACCACAGGAGTTGAGGTGACATCTTATGAGGATCTCAGAAATACCCCATGGGTATCTCCCATTCAGGCTGATCTGATCATAGTCCACTAAGTGGAAGCCTTGGGGCAGACCCAGGATAAAATAAAGGGACTTTATCTCTACTGCCTGGGAGCACTAGGACAACCCAGACAATAAGCTAGAATCTGTGACTGGTGAAGAGTACAGGCTGCCATATTTGCTTATCTTCCATCATGATCCTCACCAGGAACAGTGAAGCATTCAATGTATACAGTTAGTTTTCAAGCATTTACTCATCTGCATCCACCAAAAATATGGATACATATAAAGATCATAAGAGAGACAGCGAATATATTGTTCATTGATCTAGTGGTTTCAAAAAAAATTCAGTATGTCTATTATATCACACTTTTACATTATCATTTCATGAAAAAAATCTTTTGCACTAAATTATGTACTATTTTCCACTTTGAAGTCATCAGTACCCACTTTGGCATAAAACCTATCCCATGGCTACTTTCCTGTGGTATTAATATGTTGCATTACATATTTGGTTCTCAGTGCTACAGCTCATGATAAGTTTCATGTGACATTCATGGGTGATGTCAACAATTAAATAGTCTAACTACCTGTTGGTGTGCATGGTCCAAGTTTTGTTGATGCCTTTGTGTGTGACAACAGGAAGACATAAAATAATCATAGATGCTTTCAATTAATGGTAGACAGAAATTATGTCTGAGTAAACTGTGACTTTTCTGAGATTCATCCTGAGTCCAACACAATTACTAGCACAAAGTTTTCATAAAACTTTATACTATAAAATTAATAGCAGGGGTGCTTTTAACTCCTGTATTTTTAAGAACATAGACTTTTACAACTTTAAACACTGTATGGAAATAGCATGTTTCTGGGGTTAATAGCTGCTACCATATGTGTGTGTGTGTGTGTGTGTGTGTGTGTGTGTGTGTGTGTGTGTGTGTGTGTGTGTGTGTGTGTGTGTGTGCATGAGACTGTCTTCCTTGATCATGTGAGTAAAGTTGCTTTGTGAACACTTGAACACGGTAGGACAACTGGACTCCAGCACTGAATTTATTGCTGAACTCTGGCAAGGGAGCTGCATTTAAAATCTAATGATGGGGTGAATCTATGCCAAGGGACTGTTTTTGATTATGTCAACTCCAACTGGAATTAGTAGCAGTTTTCATTCTGACCTTTTAAGGATGTCTTTATTGGATTACATTAATATAGCAGCTTGTGGCCTAAAGGTAATGTTTTTTCTTTTCTTTTTTTTTTTGAATTCTTTATTTTATTCTAGTTTATTTTAATGAATAACTGCAGCTAAAATGCTTTCATTGTATTTACTTGCAAATTAAGTAATATAGTTATAACTCTGACTTCCAAATTTGTTGTCTCTTATTACCACACCTTAAATTATGACAAGATTCTTCATATATATATATATATATATATATATATATATATATATATATATATATATATACATATATATACATATATATTTCCCTAGTGTTATTCTGGGCAAGCTGGTTTTGTGAGTTTTTAAATATTGGATTGTACAATATTTTGTACATGTTGTGCTTGTAATATTTGCTATGCCTGTTGTTTATATGCTTTGCGTATGTATTTATCTGTTTATTTATTTGAATTTCTTAACTTGATAAATGAGCTGGAAAAAGAACCATTTTCAGCCATGAATCAATCCATAGGCAAATACAAATTAATCATGAATACATAAAAATCTCACAGTCCTGTATAAAATATTGCACATAGTTACAAGCTTCAAGTTTAAAATATTTTCCAGGACTGAATAAATTAACATATTAAACATGATAGCATTTGATAACACTGAGGATGAAACTTTTTAATGGCTTAAGATGGTCTGATAACAAAAGACTCTTCAATGCTAGAATGAAGTAACGGATAGCAGTTACAGTAAGAGGTACTTAGTATTTAGAGTTTGAGATAGATCGCAGCAAGATTTGCATCACTTGCCAATCCTAAGAAGGAAGAAGTGAAGGAATAGAAGAAAAGGAAAGACAGGCTTTTAAATGTCATACCAAGTCATTGCTGTCTCTGCTGTTACGCATCTTCATTGTGAAGATGTTATGTCATACTGAATTTCATTGACATGTAATGACTTGTGGACCTGTCAGTACATTTTTTTTTTTTTGTTTGTTTTTTTTCACTGTGGTGCAACCATAGAGGTGATATAATATATAATATAATTTGGGGGGTTATGGGGGTTTGCCCCTACATTGGCAAGGGTTATCTGGAGAGCTTAGCCCTTGCAAAAAAAAAATATAATAAAACTGTCTTTCAGCTTTTCCTGGTTAGGGGTCGCCACAGCAGAACTCCGGTCCACTAATGATTGTCAGTAGATTTTTTACATACTGGCTTGCCGGGCCTAACGCACAACCTTCAATGAAGGAATGCCCATTCACGCATGTCGACACACAGAAGACGCTCTAACTGAGAATCGAACGTGCAACGTCTAACTGTGAGGCGACAACGCTACCGCAGCACCACCACCGCAGTTTGAAAAATATAATAATAAAAATAAAATAAATAAATAATAAATAATATAATAATATAATATAATACTAGTTTTTTTACTCACCATTTTCAACATTATATTTTTAGCAAATGGTGAGTTGAAAAAAGTATTGCCAACTACCCGTAGGTAAACCCTTTTAAACACTGTATGTAAGTAAGATGTCTTAGAAAGAAGATTAGTTAAGAAGAAAGGTGAAGAGAATGCATTATAAAATTGTGAGTATGGTATTTAGTCAATAGAGGAAGGCAGACTGTGGTAGTTAGGGAGAACAGAAGCAAAAGACGAATAATTTAACTAGTTTATATTTACAGTACTGAATGGAGCAAAATGTTTGATTAGTGGTATTTACTGTCTTAGGATATTTTCCAGTGATTTTTATAATAATAATATTGAATGCTGTATGAAGTGCATGTGGGAAGGGAAGGGAATTATAGCAGAATATGACAGAGAACAGTGGCAAGTGGACCAGGAAAGTTACACCGGTGGTATTTACAGTATTTCGAACTTAGACTATTTCCCATAGTGTTTACAATTGTAATAAAGACTATTTTGATGTAAAAACTGCTTGAGGGAAAGGTTGGTATTATAAGCAGCTCTGAGACAGTGACACTCAGTGGTACTGTTTTAGTTTATACTTGAACATCTTGTATTTCAGTTCATTTCTACATTCCTGTTTTCAGATAACAGCATACAGAAGCTCTTTTTGTCAATGGACATTTTAAAATGTGGCCTGTGCAATGTAATGTTGCCATTAGGACTGTCATAAAGATCATAGTGGGATGATTTTAGTAGTTACTTTTCAGAGACATAGGGCCATAGGGGCAATATTTGCAGCTGATCAGATTATATGTAAAGCAAGTAGCCCTTGCAGTTGCAGTGTACCTTGGGAGTCAGCTGGTCTTCCTTAAAGTAATCCGGTGATGCTCTTTGATGCTCTTTATTTAAGGTGGTCTGTAAAACGGTTTGTCTTGGGAGATAAGTAAAGGTAAGACCATACTCTAGCACTAGGATGAACACCCCTTTTGATTTATGGGTAAGAGTGATAGAAACTTAGTAGAATGTCTAATTTAATGAGGGCTTTCTCTGTTATTTATTCAGTATGATATAGAGTTAAGTGAAGGATCAAGGTGAAGTCCAAGGTAATAATAGGAGGCGGCTGAGAAATCTTCATGTCTGTGCCAAATATGTTGATAGTAGAGTTCCATTTCACTTTTGAGTAGTACAAAATAGCATTACTTTAGATATGGAAGGAGTCAGTTGAAGTTTGCAGTAAGTAACATAGTTAAAGATTGATGTGAAGTCCTACTGGAGAATTACCTGACTTCTTTGAGCAACAATGAAGGAAATAATTACCATAAAGCACAAAGGATGCAATAAAAACTGATTTGGTGGTGTCATTAAAAAGAGTGAGAACAGTATTGGACAAAGTATAGGCCTCTGAGGGTGCCCTGCAGAGAAAGTACAGTTGTGGGAAGTTGATTATTGTTTAGTATGGTAAATGTCTGGTTTAAAATGTAGTTGGAGAGCCAGAAGGTAATGTTCACTCCACTGAGTGATACTGTCATCAACTACACATGCATGTCATGCATGCATATTTACTGAGTAGGTGTGGACGCATGGGCATCATGTCTTCTATGTCTACTTCTCTGCTATAAACTAAGTGGTTGGTCCTCCAAAGAAAAGGTATGTGCACGTGCGTGTGTGCATGTGTGTGTGTGTGTGTGTGTGTGTGTGTGTGTGTGTGTGTGTGTGTGTGTGTGTGTGTGTGTGTGTGAGAGTTGGTCAAGTAATTGCTGGTAGATGTACTTAGTAAGTATTCTGGAAAGTGGTAAGGAGTGAATATTTAGCAATGCATTGTGAATGGGGGGGTTGCTAGTTGTTGAGAAATTTCAGACGTGTGTGGGTGTAATTGCTAGTTGCAGGTAATAGAAATTAGGAACATGTCTGAGTGATTGAGAGTCCGGTGTAGGCTGACTGATTAGAAGTTTACAATGTGTGTGGCTTGAGTGTTTGCACTTTGTGAATGCAGGTAGGGGTAGCCATGTGTGTGTGTGTGTGTGTGTGTGTGTGTGTGTGTGTGTGTGTGTGTGTGTGTGTGTGTGTGTGTGTGTGTGTCTGTGCAAAAGTGCATGTATGTGCATGTGTGATATAGTTAGTATTTGAATGTGTTTGTTGTAGTTGGTGGGCTGTATGAAATGTGTTTTGTGAGACTGGGTAGTTGTACAACTTTGTGTTCTAATGACCCTTGCCCAGATAAATGTAATTTCAGAGTGGGCTTGCCCCCTCCAGGAGTGTGGAGGGCTTGTTTCAATGTACGAAGTGTGTTTGCTGTTTTTTTCTTTGTTTCAGTTTAATGGGTAATGAGCAATGTGCTGGTTAAATGTGAGTATGTGCCCACATATGTAATTGCAATTTGTGTGGCATCAATGCCCCAAATAGCTGATGAGCATGCTTTGCAGATATATTTTTTAATGAACTAGTTGCCATTTGGCATGACATTGTTGAAAAAGACTAGACCCCTTTTTGCTTTAATTGGTTGTGGTCTATAACTAGAGTGTATCTCTAAAACACATTGTTATGAAATATTCAGGGAATTATACTAGAGCATTTTCCTATAAAATGCCATCAGATTGTTCCTAGTTGTAAAGACAAAGATTGGTAGAATCTTTCATTATAACAAAAAGAAAACAAGAAAAAAAGGGATTCAGAAAGGCTTGGCATGTTGGAAGCCATATCAAATAAAGTTTTTGCATTGCACTAAGCTTTTCTAGTACTGAGACCACTCTTGAAGAGCAATGTGTGTATATGCACCTTTAAGACGCTACCCAAGGGCTTGCACAAGTGTATAAAAACTGAACATGTGTGAGCTTGGCTGCCATTTTGTAGTAAGCTGTTGGGATGTAAGCATGTATGTATATAAGGTCTACCTGTTAATTAGTTTGTTTACATTTTATGATGCTGCTATCCATCCTGATGTCTTTCTGTGCATTAAAGCATTTAAATGAACTACCCCATCTTCTTGCCATCTATGTTAGAGAGGGATGAGTGACAACTCTGCTGTTGAATTTTTCAACTTAACAGTCCTTAGCATGGAGAGCAGTCTTGTGGGTGAGGTTATATGATAATGCAGCAGTCCAAGGGGATTGCCTAATGCTAATTAGCCATGTGGTGTCACCTGGAAATGTTTGTAAGTCCTAAATTATATGGCTGAGTGATATGGGGAAATGCTTGGGTGAGTAAAGTTTTTTGCTAGGATGAAAAAGTGAATGCCATCAAAAGACAGAGTTTACCAATTCACTATTATGGGAGTACTCTTGGTACACCTAGGTCCAGTGAAAATGTGGGAGTGATGGGTGTATGCACATGTGAACAGTGGCATAAATGAGGATGAATAAGTATGTGTGTGTGTGTGTGTGTGTGTGTGTGTGTGTGTGTGTGTGTGTGTGTGTGTGTGTGTGTGTGTGTGTGTGCATGTATATGTGTGTGTGTGTGTGTGTGTGTGTGTGTGCTTGCACGCATGCATGTGTGTGTGTTGGAACATACATGCATTTGTATGGGTGAGTAATTGAAGTGGGTGTGTGAGTGAATGAATGAGGGAGGGCAGCTTATCTGATAATGAGCAGATGTGTGTGTGTGTGTGTGTGTGTGTGTGCGTGTGTGTGTGCTTGTGCGTGTGTGTGTGTGTGTGTGTGTGTGTGTGTGTGTGTGTGTGTGTGTGTGTGTGTGTGTGTGTGTGTGTGTGAATGTCTGCAATTGCATGTGTGTGTGTGTGTGTGTGTGTGTGTGTGTGTGTGTGTGTGTGTGTGTGTGTGTGTGTGTGTGCACCTCTGCCAATGCGATTAATGGGCTGCTAGAGAAAAAACACTAATGCTCTCATGTCTTACAATGCAGTGTTCATTTCAGAGACATGGCAATGAGTTGGTGAGGAAGTGTTTCTCATTGCATCTTTTCCTTATATATTAGATTCATAATTTCATAGATATTCTAAGGTCCCTGCTTCTTGAAACCATTTACACCTTGCCAGTACTCTTCCCTTAGGCTGCACCTCCTTTTTCCAGGAAGGCCACTTCAGACAATTCTTGTGTACATTTGTAAACACCCATCCAGTCATTTAGAGAGCATGGTGCATTACTCTGCTTAACAACCAATGGAAAGTTATTCCAGAGACATGATAAGTGTGGGGTGATAAACTTGTCCATCAACCATATTTTATTTATCTGTTAGTGCAGATTTAGTTGCCTGGTTATTGTACTGATGGCACCATTCTTTCTGATTAGGCAACTGCTACTCACACTTTGTGGGTTCTTTCAGGCAGTTTTCTATCCATCTTCTCACATATGGGTCAGTTTTTTAAAGCATATAATTTTTGTATGATGTCAGTGTGTGGAATGGTGATGAAGGCCTTGACCAGGTTGTGTGTACCACATGGTCACTGTCTTTAGCCTCCATAAAATTCAAACACATTTACTAGATTCAGTAGAAAGGATCTACCCATTGCAAAACCAAATTGTAAGGGGTCAAGACCTTGGACTGGATACAGAAAATGCAGCTGCATCATGCTGGTGAATTTGCATGTTCATTGGCCATGTGTAAGCAGGGTATGATTCATAAAACCAAAGCGCACAACATAACTAGGCCAAATAATGTGGTCAGCCTTCTTACATGGTGGTGACTTTATAATGAAGAGATGTATGTTAGTGAGGCAAAATAAGATGATGGAGTGATTTAGCAGTATGTAAATGTCACACAGTGATGCTGCACTCACTTTAGATTTGAAATTGGCCATATACCCATGTTTTGATGGAGTATGTCATGCAAATATGCTTGGGGCTGCTGGAGCCATTACAAATGTTCATCTACAGGAGACTGTCATTGCACATGCTTTAGCTGATGATGCGAGATATCACCCCATGCAAAAAAAGAAAAACATAAAATCTGTATATAAAATACATATATGCAAAAATCATATGTGTGTGTGTGTGTGTGTGTGTGTGTGTAGATATATATATATATATATATATATATATATATATATATATATATATATATATATATATATATATATATATATATATATATATATATATATATATATATATATATATATATATATATATATATATATATATATATATATATATATACATACGCACACACACTTCCCCAAGCCTCTTTGTCATTGTCCTATCTGTTACATACATTTTCTGGTTTGTTTTTTTGTTTCTGTACATTTGTTTTATTATTATATACAACAACACAACAACCTACTAATGGCCCACCAGAAAGCTTGGCAGTCCACCACAGGTGACAACAGCACCACCATCACAACCAGTGGATGCACCCAGCAATCCTGGTCATATTCTACCACAGTTGCCTTACCTGTACCACCTGCATCAGGTAGCCCTGTACAAGAGGCTGGTACACTATCTGCCAGTAGCAGTGCAAACTGAGGTGGCACCTTTGCCACCCAATGGAAACTGTCAGACATTATGGGGGATATCATCGAAAGGAGGTTGAATGCCTAAAACGACCTCACAGAGACCATGCTCAGAGACTTATTGAGTCACATATGGACCATCATTGGCTCCATCTTTAGAGCCAGGGTACAGATGTGACAGTACCCAGGGGGATGAGTAATCTCTCACAGTGTATCGGCTGGCAAGTACCGCATTTTCAAATACTCAGTCTTATCCCCCAGCCTAGTGTTCTACGCTCTTTGGTGTTCATGACAACTACTGTTGGTTTAACTACCCTCCCTCTCACTATTGTTTTTCCTCTGCTAGATGTCTCTGTCAACACTGTGTTCTCTCTACCCTTTTTGTGTTATTGCGCACCCTGTTAGTTTTGTCTGTCTTTCACTGCTAACTAACCTACCTCTCTTACCTTCTTCTTACTTCCCTTCTTTCCTTCTTCAAGCCTTCCTTCTATTATAAAATGGTCATCTAACTCACAAAAAAGTGTTTGTTCCTCCTGTTTCACTTGCATTCTACTCATTCTTTATTTGCTCATGTGCCACTCTACTCTCTGCTTACTTTGCCTTTTCATCTGTGTCCTATACTCCCATTTTCAGCCTTTACTGCGGTGGTGGTGCTGCGGTAGCGTTGTCGCCTCACAGTAAGACGTTGTCCTGTTCGATTCTCAGCTAGAGTGTCTTCTGTGTGGAGACATGCGGGAATGAGCGTACCTTCGTTGAAGGTTGTGCGTCAGAGCTGGCAACTCGTCATGTAAAAATCTACTGCCAATCATTAGCGGACTGGAGTTCCACTGTGGCGACCCCTAACCGGGAAAAGCTGAAAGATGCAACAACTCTGATAAAAAAAATACATAAACACACAACACACATGCTCAAAAAGAGTTTATGAAAAATTATCTTTCTGTGGTGATATGGTGCATGATTGGTCACGGAGAGCACTTTTCATGCCAACATATAACCAATGAGTAATGTTGCTTCTCATTTGTATAACAAAAATGAAGTTCAGTCTATGTCATGCACTACAGGTGTTGTCATCAATGACTTCAGGACTGTATATAGGTTAATAGGTAAGTGCAAGGCTAGCTGTCCTTGTGGGCCATTTTAAGCATACTCAATTTCCCTTCTTGTGCTCTAATTAACTTATTCCATTTGGTTAGAGATTGGCCTTACCTATCCCATGGTTGATAACAATATGTTACACCTAGTAAGAATAACTGGGATCATACCATAGATAATTTGAGGGGGCCCATGCATGGAATAAAGCATTTAGGAGACGCCTCTGTCCATTAGTAGTACACAGAGCAGTCCTGGGCTAAATTTCTGTTTCCTATCCATAGATCCAAGCTGTGCTTGAAAATGGACAGGGGTGAGCTTTGTTTTATGAGAATGGGGTGTCTGTTTTAGAGCAGTGGTATCCTCTGGAAGATATACGTGTCCCTCCAAACTATTCTGTTGATGTTGTATAAGAGGTTTAGATCCCTAGACCAAATATTTTTGATACCATTTAACTTGTTGATGTGCAGTATTTCCATCAGTATTGGGTCAAAGGATGCCTTGTATGCCAGACACCGGTCACCTTTTAGCAGTCTGTAGGATACCAAGTACAGTGACAGGGCTTTAAGTTGGTTCATGCAGTAAATGTTGTTTAGGCCTTGTATTCTTTTAGTAAGGTGTATCTGTAATAGTTCTAATCATTACATGAATCTGGGCAGATATATATGCCAAAAAGGGCATTATATTAAATGACTGGCTTAATGAGGGTAGAGTAAAGGGGAGCAATAACATCCCCTAGATTCAGACACCATTCATTTGTTTATAAGCTATGCAATATAGCAGGAGTTTATTACAGCAATTGACACATTTTGGTCATAACTTAGGTCACTGTCCACATAAGTTTCCAAATCCCAAGCAACTAGGTCAACTCTTAGGAGTGTATTGTTAATGTGGTAGCTCCCTAAGATAGATGATGATCCAAAGGAAATAATAATGCATTTTGTTATATTTAGTTTCAGTCCATGATTTTGACACCAGTTATTTATTTGGGACAAACCTTCCTGCAGGTGACTAAGTCATTTGGGGATTCAATGACTGTCCCTAGGTTACAGTTATCTGCAAACTTAATCAGCCACAGCCCTTTGGTATTGGCTTTTACTTCACAAAAGTAGATGCCAAACAGGAGAGGTCTCAGCACAGAACCCTGGGAACTCCACTGCTGACTTCTCTTTTTGGAGGTAAATTCCCTATTTTGACTATCTGGATCCTATTTGCCAGCCAGTTGGCAATCCATCTGGTGATATGGGAGCTATTCCCAGTTTATTTAGACTTTCTACTATGCCTAAGTGGGGAATTGTGCTATAAGATTTGGCCAGGATGAAGTATGTGGTGTGTACTGTTTTGTCTTCATCCTTTGCTATACTGACCTTTTCAAAAAATCCATCATGTTGAATAAGCATAACCTGCCCTTGACAAATCCAAACTGAGATGGGTACAGTGTTTGGAGGTTCCCCTATGTCCTAATCAATTACTTTCATGGATAAGTTTTCCCACGGCTTTGCACATGAGGCTGGTCATACTTAGGGGTTTGTAATTGTCTTGATCTTTAGATGGTCCTCTGTTATGCAGAGAAATGAATGTAGCTGTTCTCCATTCACTTTGTACAAAACCTGTATGGAGGGTAAGACTGGACAGTGTTAGGGTTGTGGGTAAATCATACTCCGTGCTATTTAATATAAATCCAAGGATATTGTCAGTCCCCATCCATGTAGTATGTTTAGCATATGATAGCATTTTTAGGACTTGGTCTTGTGTGAGAGCTGGAGGTGAGCCAGTTTCAGGTATATCCTGAGGGACAGAATGAGGGGAGAAAGGTGAAAAAGTAGAGCTAAATTTATCATGCAATGGCTTCACTACATCTTCAGCCTCAGTGTAGACAACAACATTCACAATCAGTTCACTGCATTGCTGCATTGTACTTTAGAGATTACAAATATATCTAAAATGCCTTGTTATTGTCTTTGACCTGGGTAGCTATTTTAGCCTCAAACTTGGCTTTGGTGGATTTTATTAAGCTCCTGAGTTGTTTTTTTATTTCATTGACAAGGGATCTGACATTCTGGGAATTAGTCTTCCTACTTCTGGTCAGAATTGTTTTTCTTTTATTACAAAGCTTGTTGATAGTATGGTTCCATTATCTCGGTTCGTTTCTATGGTTTTCCCTGCACTTGTTCCTAAGAAGCACAGCTGCATGTATGCAGCTGTTAACATGCTGGTATAGTGGGGCATTGTATGTTTCTGCTTGTTCAGTCATTTTAACTAGATTCAGTGGGGATTTGAAGCCTCCAAATGTATTACTTAGGAGTAGGTAGTTTGTCTAAAAGAAATTTCTAAAGGTACTTTGTGTGGAAGGAATCTACGGTTTCAACTTAATTTCAAGGGAGACTGCTTCATGTCCAGATTTAACAAGTGTTGAAGATAAGCAAGGAGAGGTGCAAGATAATCCCATATTAGAAAGGACAAGCTGTAAGATGTTATTCCCCCAAGTGAGTGCTCTGGCTAATTGTTCCTGGGCATTTGTATTGGCAAAGTCTAGGAATCTCTGCTCTTGTTGTGCACTAGAGGTGATATAGGTTTCCCAGTCTTTAGTTGGATGGTTTAGATCACCTAGTAAAATGGTATTAGGCTGAATACTGAGTGATTCTATTTCCTGTAAATAGAAGTTGTGGCGTCCTTGTGTCATAGAGAGAGTTCTATAGCTAGCTAATATATGGTACAGGGTCTCTCTGATTGTAATTTAGACATAAAGAAACTTTAGTGCATTGTGCTGCTTTACCAGCCTTGAAGTGAGTCTCTTGTGTTGCAAGGCAGATGCCAATTAGGAATTGGAGTAAATCTGTTGCTGTTATACTGACTGCTGCTATGGCTCAAGTTTGTTACAGACCTGCTTTATAGGTTGTTAATGTACAAAGTGAGGTCTTCCCATCCCCTCATGGCTATATTTTTTATTTGACTTTGCCTTCTCTATTCTGTCCATATTTAACATTCCCCTGGTATGTGTTTCACTGGCATTTCAGCATGACTTCTGAATTGGCTCCACTTGTTAATGTTGCATTTATCTGATGATCATTGAAGAGAGTCCTGTATTCAATTCCCTCTAGACTAGCGTTTCAATTTCTGATTATAGTCTGTTCTTGTGAAACATTTCCCTGATTATTGCTTCCCTGTCCTTATCTGTATGAATCCTTAGTAGCTTACCTTATTAATGTGCATAACAGAATTTCATCAAAACATGTAATGGGTTGAAACCCCCTGACCCCCTGAGAGCTGACCTTTTGCTTTTTCTTACATTTATATTATAGGACAGGTTTACTGATAAACATGTGATGCTGTCACAAGTCGTATAAGTCAGTATATTATGTTACCTTACTATATCCCTCCTATCCTGGATGAGTTTCACATTGTTTATGTTGATGTATTTCAGAAGAGTATCTGTGTGTATGTGTCACATCCCCTTCACCATTGTGTTCTGCATCACTGTTATGTTCACCAGCTCCCTTTGCAGTCGTCTATCACTTTTAGTTGTTTTCAATGCCATATCACCACCTTTATACTCAATTCATAACACTCATAGTCCTACTATGGTCTGCAAGAGTTTGGATGGGGAAAATGGTTAAGGTGTTTACCTCATCGTTGTGTGGTATAGGGTTTGTTCTCACCTTTGGTCACTGTCTGGTTATTGGCTAGACATGTAATAGTCTGCAGTCTATTGTTTGTCTTTTATGTAAACTTGAAGAGGTATGGAAAGCCCTGAAACGTAACAAGCTTTTCATCCAAAAGGAAAAAGAAAAAAGCTTATATTTCTCTTATGCATAAATATTTTAAGATGCACTTTGAATGACATTTTTGTGATAGATTTTTTTATGTACTTTTCTGCTTTTTTACATGTTTTAGCCCAAAAGTTATATTTCTGCATTTTTTTTTAGTTTGTTCTGGGACTTCAGTTTTGTAACTTTATTTGCAGTTATGGGAATATTGTGCATATACATTAAACTGCACTTCTATCTCCATAAGTAGAATTACTTGCAAAAGCTAGTTGTTTGTATTTTGAATCCTATTTGGGGCCTTAGTCTTGTAGGTTCATTTGCATTTCTGGCAGAACTGTGAATTACTGCCAGATATGATCCTCATTTAGTCATTTATTACTGCATTTTTTCCATAAACAGTGTTACTGTTAAATATCTGCATAGTCTGGTGCCTTAGGTAGTGGTAGAATTACAGTAGTAAGAGTATTGCAAATGTTACTTCAAAATTTGTGTGTCAACACTTTTATAGTTGTTTATATTAGGGCAGTGCAGTGGTGCAGCAGTTAGCATTATTGCCTCACAGCAAGAGGTTCTCTGGTTTGATTCTCGACCAAGGTACCTTCTGTGCAGAGTCTGCATATCCTCTTTGCATTTGCATGGGTTTCCTCCAGGTGTTCAAGTTTCTTCTCACATTCCAAAAAAAATATGTGTCTGGAGCATTTTTCCCTAGGCCTCCACTGAAAATGGGCTCTGTTCCAGTCAGACTTCCCCAGTAAACAAATGCTAAATAAATAAAATACTCCAGTTTTGTTGTCAGAGTCTTATTAGTGTCATGGTATGTCTGAGTTAGGAAACATAAGAAAACTGTAAGCCAGGGACTTATCTGGTTGTTGTTGAGTTACACTTGAGAGTCTTTTTAGCTATGCTTTTAGATTAGGAAGACCAGAGTTACCCATCTTGTGGCAGCAGGTGTTTGCCTGGTCTCTTCTGAGTTGGGAAGCACTCCAGAAGAGCTCCAAGTCTAGTTGTTTATTGGCCAGAGGACACAGGAGTCCATTTTTTTTCTGCTTGCTATAAATTAAGCAAGTTTGTGCAGAACTGCTCACCATGCAGTGGCAGTAAACAGTTCCCTGTACAGAATCATATGATTATACAGTAAAACATATTTATAAAACTATATTTGGACTGTAACATGTAACACAGTGAAGCATTCCATGGAGTTATGCTTACAGCAACTAGTCTGTGCATTGAACATCACTAATACAATATCCTAGCACTAGCTAGCATTTGTCCTTAGCACAAGAAACCACCCCAGGAGACCTCTGTAAAACCTGGTCATTAAACCATAATAGACCACCCTAATATAGGTCCAGACAATATGGATATGCAATTTCCCAATGTCACTGTAGCCAGCTTGGTAGATATGGGTATCCCTAGACAATATAGGAATTGCCTCATGTTCTCAGAGAGCCATTTAATCCTTAAAGAAACTAACACAGTATGTGAGAGATTTATATATAAAACTTCCTTGGAGGCAAAAATCTCACTTATAAACAAGGTTGTCCAGAGCACAAACACTACATCTTCCACACATACGGCTCACCACACACACAGACTGTCTTATGTTGAGGCACTTTAAAAAAATCTTCCCAAATCTTAAAGACCTCCTAAGCCTACAAACGGCAGCACCTATCCTCAGCAATCTCTAAAGCACACACCAAAATGAACAACAAACACTGCACATAAGCCTACACCCAATGATCCTCCAAGATCAAGCCCATATGGCAAGCAAGCACTGTAACTAGGACCCTTGCCATAGGAGATTCAATTGAATGACACACAGATGCCCCAATTATCAGGCTAGACAAGGAAAAGATAACAGTCAGATGCTTATCTGAAGCCAGGAGCCACAATATTATGCACACAGTAAAGGCACTGGACCACAGGTACAGATATGATTCTATTGTAGTCCATGTGGATATAAAGTACCTGAGATGTACCTTACTGGACTACATGAAAAGAGACATTTTGGATCTCTCTGAATATGTGTCATAGATAGGTATGCGGATTGCACTGAGCAGCATTCTACCTTCCCCAACGAGGATGCCATGGTATGAACAAAAATGATTTGTTTTTTTACAATTGGCTTAGTTTCTGTTGTCATTCCTGGAGGGATTCAATATCTGTCAGGACAAGAGAACATGGATAACAGACCACATTGTTTTGCCAAGGATAGTCTGCACCTGTACCCCCGGGTTTTTAAATATTGGCTAAAACATTATCTACCCTTCCCCCCATGCCTCTTTTAGGCAATGCCAAAATGATAAACCTTCCAATACAGAAACAAACTCAAAGAAGCCATGAGGTGTTACTGCTCAATGCTAAGAGCCTTAACAAGAAACTCCTCACCCTACAAGGTCTCCTCACTCTGGAGAATATAGACATGTGTGCCACTACCAAAACTTGGTTTAAAACCATAGAAAGGACCCTGGTAGTTCAAGACTACAGTGCCTTCCACATATTTAGACCAACAGCAACACAGAATGTGGAGATGTCTCAATCTTCATCAACAACAAATATGTCTCCAGCATAGATAAACAGTATTATGCCCTGGAGTTCATCCATGTGCAAGTCACCATAGATAAAGTCCCTTACCATATCCCAGCTAACAATAGGTCACCATCTATGCCTTTCTTGGACTTTATTAACACAAATTCCTTGAGCCAGATAGTGTATGCACCATCCTGAGGTTCAAACATATTGGACCTAGTATTCATCAACATGGGGTAGCACTTTACCCCTCCCCTCATGTCACTTCCTCAATGGTGAGGTTGGATCAGAAAGCTATCTCCTTCAAAGTAAAAATCAAGTCAGAAAACCCAACTATACCTGCAACAGTTAAGATCTATTCTAAAGCAAACTACATCCTATTGAGTGACAGTTTCTAAAAATTCACTGCACCACAAACCCTGAGATCTCAGCAACCTATAGAGAATTATTCACAGAAACCATGCTCAGACATACCAATGGCTGCATAGAGGTTGCTGTACCTACCAGAAATACGCCCATAACAAACCCCCAAAGCAAACCACACTAGTGGAATCCCCACCTTAGCAGAGTATATAACAAAAAAGAAAAGTAACGGCCAAATTCAGAAAGAGCTACTGTCATAAAGACAAGAGCTCACTGATTAAACTAACGAAGTATAATGTTTGTTATGTTAATATAGTTTGATTACTTTTATATGAATGTAAATTTGCCTGTGTCACAAGTGATAATTCAATAAAGGTGTTTGGAAAAAAAAAGAAACTAACAGAACTAATTCAGTACAACAAGGCCAACTATGAGGTCATGACAGTCTCGCAAGCTAAGTGTGACCAACCGAAATGCCTTCTTCAGCTATGTCTGATACCTTAAAGGTAACACACACAGCAGTGTGCTGAATTGGTGGTAAATGGCACCACCTTCACTGAGCAAAGAGAGACATAGTGAATCTGCGAGTTGGCAATTTCAGCTTAAACTTCACCACTAACACCCATCCCCTCCAATCCCAGAAATCCATTCTGGCCAATCCAACCCAGCAATCAGCAGGCAGCAGTTCTTGGCTGAGTTTGCCAAGACAAAAAAACACAGCTTCACTGGGCCCTAACAATATTCCGGATTGCTTTCTAAATAGCTTAAAACATGACCTTGCAGGACCACTTGAAGAACTTTTTAACTACAGCCTCAAAACAGATTATGTACTAACTAAATGGAGGAATGCAATGGTTATCCCTCTTCACAAGGGTAGTCCATCAACCAACCATGTAAACTACAGACTCATCAGATTCATAAGTCTATTATGCAAAACCATGGAATGAAATGATCAGCAAGGGAAACATTTCACTCCCTTATTTGGTGAAAGTTCCACTCTCTTATCCCCTCCAAACTTATCATGAACCTTATCCCAAACTCCCCCCTCACCCCACATATCTGAAAAGCAGGTCAGTAAAGCCTTTTCTAAGGCAAAAACACAGCCTCTGTGTGACTAGATGGCATCCCAGCCTGTCTTAAACAAACTAAAATATGAAATAGCATCATCATTAAGTACTGTATTCAATCGCAGCCTAACCACAGGATATGTTCCTGCAGAATGGAAAACAATTACAGTTATTCTGCTTCGCAAAGGTGGATTAGCAACAGACCCAGTGAATTATAGGCCCATAAATCTGGCCAGCCTCATCTGTAAGGCCATGGAATGTATTGCCATGGACCTCATAGATATAGGTGACCTCCAAACCCTGGATCCGACCAAATACGGCTTTGTCAAGGGCAGATCTTGCCTGTTAAACCTGGTGGATTTCTTTGAAAATTTGACCAGGGCCATTGACTTGGGCTAATCTGTGCACACAGCATACCTTGACTTGGCCAAGGCCTTTGACACAATCCCTCACTCAGGCATTACTGATAAATTTAACAAACTGAATTTAAACCCCTTTGTTGTAACCTGGGTTGCCAGCTGGCTCACAAACCAGTTGCACACTATAAAAGTGGGCAACTCCACATGAAACCAGCAGACCTGTCATGAGCGGTGTTCCACTTGCACACTATTAAAGTGGGCGACTCCACATGAAACCAGCAGACCTGTCATGAGCGGTGTGCCACAATGGTCATGGTCGAGCCCCCTAATGCTTCTCAGAAGTTCAGGCCAAAAGTAAGGGGCTGTGAACTGTGGCTGTCCAAGTTTGTGGATGACTGCAAACTGGGTGCAAGTTTTGAATCCCCAAATAATTTCAGTTTACTTCAGGAGGGTCTTACTCAGATCAGCAACTGGTATATTAGTCATGGTCTCAAACTAAATGCAATGAAATGCATCATCATTTCCTTCTGCAAAAACAATGCCCTTCATGCTATCAAATTAACAACAATACCCTATGTACCTACAAAGTAATAAGGGATCTGGGATCACAAGTAGACTGCGACCTTAACTTTGACCACCATGTGTCTACTGTAGTAAGGAAGGCTTTCTATGTAGCACATTTGATTAGCAAAAGCAATGCCTCTAGAGCAAAGGAGGTCATAACCCCTCTATACTTGTCACTAATCAGGCCATTAATTGAGTAAAACACCCCTTTTGACATGTATCATACAAAGCACATGCAGCAACTAGAGAGACCTCGGATGTTTCTAACAAAAAAAATCAAGAGAATCCAACATGTGCCTTATACAGACCGACTAAAGTCCCTGTCACAATACTCAGTATCATGTAGACTTCATAGGGGAGACTTATGCCTGGCTCACAGAGCAATCTCCGACCCAAACCTAATGAATTTGCTGCACATGTGTATATCAAACAGGACTTGAGCTACCCATTCCAGAGACTTAAATATGGCTTGCAGCTTGAATAGGACATACTGGAGGGGCAGAATTGTCTCCCAGAGACTGCCACATCTTTGGAATAGGCTGCCAATTCAAGTGAAGTGGAACACCTCTATGACACTGTTCAAAACGAACCTGGACAAGTGGATGGGGCACCATAAATTCTTACTGGGGATAGATCCCACAACCTTCCTGGACATGGGCAGTCATTACTAAATACAATCCTGGGTATTGACTAGAGTATCTGTGGTATTACATTGGGATGAAATGTCTAGGTTTGAAATGACCTCTGGTTCAATAGTCTAGTAACCCCCTATGATCCTATGATTCTATACGGACATTGGCAACCTACAGATACTGGACCCATCCCAATTTGGTTTTGTCAAGGAAAGGTCTTGCTGACCTAACCTGGTAGACTTCTTCAAGAGGATCACCAAGTCAATGGAAGAGGAGAAGATGGTGCACACCACCTACCTTGACCTGGCTAAGGTGTTCCATATAATCCTCCACTAGGGTGTTGTTGACAAACCCATCAAACTAGCATAAATTCCTGTATAATTAATTGGATTGTTAGCTGGCTGACAGCTAAAACCCAATAAGTCAGGATTAGTGAGACCAACTCCCCCAAGTGAACAGTCATCAGTGAAATTCCTCAGGGATCCTTGATGGGCCTGCTCCTGTTTGGCATCTACTTCTCATAAGTCAAAGCTAATGTCAAGGGCTTCTGGCTCACCAAGTTCAAAGATGACTGTAAATTGGAAGTTATCATAGATTCCTCTAAAACACTAACACCCTGCAAGAGGCCCTAATACAAATAATTGATGCCAAAGCCACGGTTTAAAATTCAACACCAAGAAGTACATTATTGTTCAGTGCAGTTCCTTGATATGACTGTCGGTATTGGTAAAGACAGAGGAAAATAAATTAGTAACTTCTGAAGAAAACCAACAAGAGTGAACTTCTTACTTCACAGAGACAGTATGCATACAATAAAAACTAAGCACAATGTAATAAAATCACAAGGCTGCAGTTGAGCACCTATTACCACAGATTTGACCTCTTTTCTCAAAAATATGAATGATCTTGAAAATGATTTCTTAACCAGAGGATATGAATCAAACATGTTACATATGATCCTGGATCCAATTAGAGATTCTAAAACTGACAATTACTCTATGTGGAACAGGCCTTTTGGTAGAATTACGCAACTAGGGCCACCCTGACCCAAAAGAAAAGAAAAGTAAGGACAGCTGCATTCTAACTTACACCTGGGATTTCAATACAATTAAAGCCATTAAGGAGAACTGGACCATCCTCACCGGCAATCAGCAGAGAAGACTGAGGAGATGTTTCAAGTTCTAGGATGGCATAAATTAACTGGAAATAACCCTGATTGTGATGAATGACTGACCACTAAATATGATAACAGATGCTCAGCAGTATCAAAGACAAACGCCATCAGTGAGCACGGAGAGTGAGCAGAAAGGAATAAAGTCCAACAGAAGAGAAGTTCAGAGGTTCATAATACAAACTAATGAATCAGAGCAAAGAAAAGTAGTTTTTTGACATTTGTTGGAAAGTAGGGGGTAAAGATAAACTTGCACATATTTGAAGTGCTGGATGACAGAGAGAGAGAGAAAGAAAGACCTCAAAAAGAAGAAAGGACTAGCTAGAAGTCTGCCAGAAGAAGGGAGTGCTTAACTGTAGGGAATTATAGCAAAAGAAGGTGAATGGGTGGGTATACTAGGAGAATAAAGTTTTAATTGAGTTTACTGTTCTGGGCTATACACTCAAGTACATTAACCTTTCTGTGCTTATTTACTGCATAACTGCAAAAAAATCTATCTTGTTTGCTAATTTCCCACCTTTTCTAACTAGAATAGTCCAGTTTCCAGGTTTTGATGGTTTCAGGACTTTAGTTTCAGTGTTCAGAGCTATCCAGACCTTGCTGTGGTAGAGGAAGGTCCTACTGCTTACCAGTGAGAGTAGGAGCATTGTACTGTCTATCTAATATTAGAGGAGTGGTTTCTAGCTCTAAAATTGCAATTTTATTGGTCATTTTGGGCTGATTTATATCCCTTTCAACTTTCTGGCATAAATACGTGTGTTTGCATGCATTTACACACCACGGGGCTAAGGAACTATTCCCGCTGCCAGAAAGTCTGCTCTTCGAATTTTCCCTTAGAACTAGCTAGTTTATCAGGAGTAGCACTAAAATCTGTATACCTATGACTAGCACTTGCTCTAAAACACATTAAAAATCACTAGGAAGCCTTAATTTGTTACAAGCCCACACCTTTCCTCGGCAATAAGGAGAAAATAGTCATTGGCACTAAACAGCCTACAATTGGAAGTACCTTGCCAAAAAGTAAGGGAAAGCAGCTCTTGTACTACACAAAGAAACCACCTAACCAGGCATATCCAAGGGTCAGCTTCCGGTGATTTCTCCTGTCCACCTGGTGAATCTGGGCATAGCGGGGCAATGCAGCAATTGCCTCATGTACACAGACAACCCTCTCCTCCTACCACCAAACACTACAACCTGCGAGAGATGCACTTATATAGCCAAACTGTAAGCAAAGCTCTCTCCAGCCAAAATTGTGCTAGGCAGTCAAGAGGAGAATGTTAACACCCACACAACACCTCAAACAACACATAGTCCTTCAAAACCCACACCACCAAAACCCACACATAGCAACACAAAACCCATATATGCGGAGGCTCTTAACATTAACCTGCCCAAGCAGCAAGGACCTCTGAAGCTGAAACGCAAACAAACACCACCCCCAAACACAACCAAAGTGTCACATAGCTCACAACACCAGTGTGCCACCCAACAGCAGCCCTAAGGCAAGACAACATACCCAACACTTAGTCATAGGTGACTCTATAGTCAGGCACACTGATGTCCCACTCACCAGGCTGAACAAGGAGAAAATTACAGTTAGTTGCCTGTCAGGTGCAAGGATCCACCACATAGCGCATGCACTCAAGTCACTCCACAGCAGGTACAAATATGACTCTGTCATTGTCCATGTTGGAGTGAATGACTTGAGATGTACCTCCCTGGTCTACATGAAAAGAGACATGAAAGAGCTTTTGGATCATGTAGCCCAGGCAAGGTATGACCCTAGCCCTGAGTAGCATCCTGCCATCACTCAGAATGATACCACAGTATAAGGACAAAATGATTGACTTCAATAATTGGCTAAGTTTCTGGTGTCATTCAAAGGGGATCCAGTATCTGTCTGCCTGGGATGACATGATTGACAAACTATGATGCTTTGCAAGAAATGGTTTGCATATGTCGTCCCTGGGATTCAGGTTACTGGCTAAGGCTCTTGCCACCCCTATAGTGCCTTTTTTAGGCAAGGTTCAAAGGACAATACTATCACTGTAACAGGTACAAGCAAACAAAATCTGAAGGTAATGCTACTCAGTACTAGAAGTCTAAACCTCAAGATGCACTCTCTCGAGGCTTTCCTAAAAATGGAGAACATCGATATCTGTGCAGTAATTGAGACCTGGTTCAAAGCTCCAGGGATCACCCCTGCAATACCAGGCTACATCTCATACCACACTTTTCAGCCACCAAACCAGGACCATATTCACCAAAGATATTCACACCTCCAGGCTGGTTGCCCAACACAATGCATCTGAAATTCTCCAGGTCCAACTAACACTAAGTAAGACTGCAATACAAATTGTAGCTTGCTACAGATCCCCCACCATGCCCCAAGATTCTCACTATACCTTTCTAAACATACTGGAAAATATTAAGATACAACCAAACACCCTAATACTGGGGGATTTCAACTACCCTGCTATTAACTTGGAAAACTACTCCTGTACCAACACCTTTGTTCAACGGTTCTTGGAATTCACAAATTCCAATACCCTAGATCAACTAATTCATAGTCCCACCAGGGGTACCAATATTCTAGACCTGGCCATTACCAACATGGGAGACTGATGCTCCACACCAGTGGTCACCCCTCTATCACCCTTGACATCCACATCCCACCCCACCCCCTTTAATGAAACCTCCATAAAAAACTTCTCCAAAGCCAACTTCATGCTTCTCAAGTCAGAAGTAACAAACTTCATGACACCCATGCAGATGGGAACTGGAAGTTCAACTGCTGACTCCTACACTAAGGTGCTGTACGAGCACATTCACTCATGCATGGACCAAGCCATCCCAAATAGAACCAAGACGCTGTCCTCTAAAAAAAGGAAGTCAATCTGGCGGTCCCCTGCCATAAACAAGCTGTACAACAGAAGGAAGAAACTGTTGCAGAAAAGAGGAAGAACCCAGGATTCAAAAAACTCCCTCACCAGCTTCAGTAGAAAGCTGAGATCCCTCATAAAATCTTCCAAAGCTAGTTACGAAAATAAAATTGCCAAAGATTCCAAAGACAACCACAAGGCATTCTATAGCTATGTCAAGAATCTAAATGGCAATACTCATATCTGCTCTGAGCTACAGCAGAATGGCATTAGATATACTGATTCCAAGGATATTGCCAATATCCTGGCAGATAGATTCAGTGCCGACTTCCCCCCCTCTCACCCCCTAAAGGGACCATCTCTATACCAAAAGAATGCCAATTGTGGTAATCACGGCCACTCAGGTAAAAACTGCACCCTCCAAAGCCAAGAATACAGCATCCATGGGACCAGACGACATCCCAGGCTGTGTACAGTATGAACTACAAAATGAACTGGCACCTCACTTATGTGTCATGTTTAATCATAGCCTCACCTCAGGTTTCATGCCCACAGAGTGGCGCACAGCTACAGTCATCCCACTCCACAAGGGAGGATCCACTTTGGATCCCAGTAACTACTGTCCCATCAGTCTGATGAGCCTGATTTGCAAGGCCATGGAACGTATTATCATGGAACTTATAAACAAAGACATTGGCAACCTTCAAACACTGGACCCCACCCAGTTTGGGTTTGTGATGGGCCGATCTTGCCTCCTGAACCTGATTGACTTCTTCGAATCAGTCTCAAGAGCCATGGACGAGGATAAGGTGGTTCACACAGCTTACTTGGACCTTGCCAAGGCTTTCAACACTATCGCCCACTCTGGAATCATAGATAAACTTACTAAACTGGGCATAAATCCCTGTGTCACTCGATGGGTTGCAAACTGGCTTACTGACAAAACACACACTGTAAAAGTAGCCGACTCCAAATCCAGCTCCAGACAAGTGACAAGTGGTGTACCCCAGGGTCTGTCCTGGGACCACTCTTGTTTGTCATCTACTTCTCTGAAGTACAGGCCAACACAGAGGGACTCTAGCTTACAAAGTTTGCAGATGACTGCAAGCTGGGAGCCATTACTGAATCCCCAAATTATGTGGATATACTACAAAAGGGCCTTATGGAAACAGATGTCTGGTGCCTGAGCCATCTGCTCAAGCTAAATGTCAAAAAATGTATAGTTGTCCCCTTTGGGAAAAACCACGTACCTGTGAACTACCACATAGGTGGCAGTGCACTAAACACCGAAAGTGTGATAAAAGACCTAGGGACACAGGTGGACAGTGGTCTCTCCTTTGATAACCACATAGCCACAACAGTTAGAAAATCCTTCTATGTGGCACACCTCATCACTAAAGGATTTTCATCCAGAATAAAGGAGGTCATTGTCCCTCTGTACTCATCCCTCATTAGACCCATTATAGAATACAATGCCCCATTTTTTATGTACTTCACAAGACATCTGCAACACCTAGAAAGGCTGCAGAAATAAAAAGAAACTTCAGCTATACTCTGTCGCATATTGCCTACTCAGAGGAGATCTCTGCCTAACATACAAGGCCATGTCAAACCCAGAGGTGTTGGACATGCTACACTTAAAGAAATCCCAATCCCTCTGAGCCACATGCTCCAGAGATCTTAACCTTGTCATAATGATGAATAGAACATGCTGGAGGGATAGGTTCCTGACCCAGAGACACCCCATACTCTGGAATAAGCTGCCCATACATGTCAGGCAGAGTGCCTCAATGGCCCTCTTCAAGAGGAACCTTGACGATTGGACGGGAGATAGGAAATTCACCCTTGGGATCACATCAGTAGCCCTGCTAGACAGGGGTCCAGGAAAGTAAATATTTGTGGGACGCAATAGCCAGGGAATCATTTTGTCTAGGCTTGTATAGGCTCTAGGGCAGATAGCCTAGTACCTACCTATGAATCTATGAACCTATGGTGAGGATAATTAGAAAGAGTCATTCAGCATAAGTCAAATGAGAGTAGGGCTAGTGATGGAATATTTCTCAGTCTTTGCAGTACAGTACTGACAATGTCTCTCACCTGTAATCTCCACTGCATGCTTTCTTTGTTTGACTATTAACACTGTGAAAAGGCATGAGATGTTCAAGAAATAGAGGAAGGGGGTGATTGAGGTAATTGATAAACTATCTAAAAATATGTAGTGCAATGTAGCAGGGTCCAGTGAATATATGGAAGCAAAATATACCAGCGTGAGAGTTTAATTGGATAGACATTTACCTGTCAATTTCCAAGCACAATACCTGTCTTAACACATTAGCTGAAATTCCCATTAAAACCAACACCTTTCTACAGGGGGACTTCAACTGTCCATCAATAAAGTGCCTGACCTGCATTGCCTGCTTGACATTATAAATGCTATATATTTTTTTCCAAATAATTAAGCCATGCTACTAGGGTCACTAGTATCCTGGATCTGGTCCTCACAAATGCAGTACCTTCTAGCACATTTCCATATGTATCATCTTGCCTTGTGAAATCTGATCATAAATTAGAGATATTGTGCTTTAAAATTGGTGGTACATCTCCTCTAAGTGCATGTATGTTTACTGACGTCAGAAAATCAAACATTATTCAATTGCTTGATGACCTAAATAAATTCTGATGTAATCTTTCCTTGAAGGATTCTTTTGCTAAAGCTGCTACCTATGCTTGCTGACTTCCACTCCCTCTTAAATAGTTGTATTGATAAACTAGTCCTTATCTGCACTAAGTATAATAAAGAAATGTAGAAACAAATCACTATGGAGGACATCTGTATAAATAAATGATATAACAAGAGAAAAAAATTGCTTAATAAGCATTATACCTCCCTTAAGAGCACATTTAAACAAACTCATAAAGAGCTCAAGGTCAAAGATGGGGTATGAACTTAAAATAACCACTAAAAGCAAAGATTGCTACAAAGTTTTGCTTAGCTATGTCTGAAAGTTAAAAAAATGAACACCAGTCAATTTACAGAGCCAGTACAAAATAATACTGTATACTCTAACTCAAAACAAATAGCTAATATCACAGCTGATGAATTCCACAGTTATACATATTCCACAATTCCAGTTATCCCCTTTAATTACTATGGAAAAGGTTTTTTGGTCCTCTCAAAAGCTAAGAAAACTTCATCCAGGGGCCCTGATAATATACCAACTTGCCTGATTGTTGTGTCTTTCAGCTTTTTCCGGCACACTGATCTGATCGAAGGAAGGACACTGAGGAAACTCGGAGCTATAATATATAACATTAAGTATTCTGTTTTTTGTTTATTTTGTTCTTTATTTCTTTGTTATTTATAGCACTTTGTGTACTGTGTATTTTTCTAGCTAGTTTCACTGTGTGTGAGGTATTAACTGGAAATTGTCCACTTTTATTAAGCATCTGTTGGGTTGTTTGTTTCTGATAACTTGTTGCAGTTAAACTCTTTTGTCTAGAGGCTCCTTTAGCTGTTTAAAACTTTCATTTTAAAGGCTCACTGCTGTTTTTCAGCTGTGAGAAACATTTCTGCAGTTTGTTCTAAGTAGTGGGGATATTTGTAGCATTTCCATATTCAGGCTTGTATTTGGTCCTAGTGTTTATGGAGGCTGTGTGTCTGAGCACATATTCATGGACATCTTGGTTTAGCCAAAGCCATCAGGCATTTCAGTGAGAGAGAATTGTTTGAGGTCATTGGCTGACTGAGGTCACCTGGACTACAGCTTAGACTAAGCACCTTATTGGTTCTTTTGAGATTTCTTTCTTAAAAGCTGTCTCAGGTTTCAACTTTCTGTTACCTAAGAAGTTCAGTTGTGAGTGTTCTGCCATTTCACACTGAACTGATCGAAGGAAGGACACTGAGGAAACTCAGAGCTATAATATATAACATTAAGTAACCTGTTTTTTGTTTATTTTGTTCTTTATTTCTTTGTTATTTATAGCACTTTGTGTACTGTGTATTTTTCTAGCTAGTTTCACTGTGTGTGAGGTATTAACTGGAAATTGTCCACTTTTATTAAGCATCTGTTGGGTTGTTTGTTTCTGATAACTTGTTGCAGTTAAACTCTTTTTTCTAGAGGCTCCTTTAGCTGTTGAAAACTTTCATTTAAAGGCTCACTGCTGCTTTTCAGCTGTGAGAAACATTTCTGCAGTTTGTTTCCCACCCTCCCTCCCTGTTGGTATAGTGTTTTTTATAGTTGGTAGCTTTGTAGTTGCCCGCCCCTAGTGTAAATTTGATCTGGGACCAGTCTAATGTCATTACCTCATTCTACCCAGTACAGGGAGAACATTTGAGAAGGCCAATCAGCTTAGTTTCTGCTACTCCTTTCTCTCTTTCCACTTAAAAAAAAAAAAAAAAAAAACTTTATCTGCTTTTACTGTATTTGTGTTTCTTCCTACTTTATTTTGCTTTTGCTTCATCTTAAAAGTGCTCATTTGTATTTATTACTGCTTGGTGTAACTCATTCTAAGCCTTTTAGTTTAAGCACTTGGGCTTCAGACCAGTTGTTTTACATTAAGAAGGTTTGTGGTCTGCACTGTAGTGGCAGAACAGGTAGCTTACATCCTCTGCCCTTCTGAGCTGGGAATTTCTGGTTAAAGGCTTATAGTGCCTGCATATTTGAACTGCTTCTTACTGAAATTGGTACACCTTGTTTGCTGTAGCATAGACTAGATCCAGGCCTTCTGAATCTAGCTTTACCTGTATAACTTGAGCACTAATCCAGGCATTCTTTAAAGTATTCAATTGTATTTATTGCTGCTTGGTAGTAATTTGATTAAAGTGTAGCTATCATTCTAAGTCTTTTGGATTAAGCACTTGGGCTTCAGACCAGTTGTTTTACATTAGGAAGGTTTGTGGCCTGCACTGTGGTGGCAGGACAGGTAGCTTACATCCTTCTAAGTTGGGAAATGCTGATTGAGGGCTCAGTGTCTGTTATTCTAAAAGTGTATTAGTTCTGGTTTAAGCACTTGGGCTTCAGCCCAGTTATTTTACATTAAGAAGGTTCGTGGTCTGCACTCTTGTGGGAGGAGAGGCTGGACTCTGCCCTCCTGAGATGGGAATTTCTGGTTAAAGGCTTATAGTGCCTGCATATTTGAACTGTTTCTTACTGAAATTGGTACACCTTGTTTGCTGTAGCATAGACTAGATACAGGCCTGCTGAATCTAGCTTTGTTTGTAGGCTTGTTGTTTGTTTGCTTGTTATTTCCCTGAAACGCTAATTACACCTAAAACGTGGCTTTTCAGTGCTTCTGTGGCTCCCTAGTGATATCTGCATTGCTTACTGTACTTATTTCCTTGTTTCACTTGAAAGAAAGTTACTGTTTGTCGTTTTTGCATTTAAGTTACCTGTAACACATTGCATTTAAGTTACCTGGTACTTGCTTACTAAAGCAATTATATGTCAACACTAAAAAATTAAAAGCACTACACCCTCACAAACTCCCCTTGAGTACCTTGTTCCCCACTGGCCCTTTTTTTCAATTATAAATGAATTCACAATACTATTCTAGCATGTCTAAAGGTCAGTTGTCAATCTCCTCTCCGGTCCAGCTGGTGAATCTGGGAATCTTGAGGCAATGTTACAACTGCCTCATGTACACAGACAACCCTCTCCTCCTCCCAACAAATTCCAACACATGTGAGAGATGCAACCATATAGCCAAACTGGAGGCTAAGCTCTCTCAACTCAGTACTGGCGTAACCAGTCAGGAGGAGAAGGAAACCACACCCACCACAATTCCAGTCTCACATAGACCTACCACGACAGCAAACCAAACACATAAACACAAAAAAACATACTCGGAGGCTCTAAATAAAAATCTGCCTAAGCAGCAGAGACCTCCAAAGCAGACACCCAAGCAACCGCTACCCCAAAACAAAACACGTGCAACACATAGCTCACAAAGCCAGTGTGCTGAACAGTCACAGCCCTTAAGGCTAAACAACACACCTGATACACATGTAATAGGTGACTCTATCATCACGCACACTGACGTCCCACTCACCAGGCTGAATGAGGAGAAGGTCATGGTGAGCTGCCTGTCAGGCGCTAGGATCCGCCACATAACACAAGCACTCAGGTCACTCCAAGGCAAGTACAAATATGACTCAGTCATTGTCCATGCTGGTGTGAATGACCTGAGACGTACCTCCCTGGACTACATGAAAAGAGACATAGAGGAACTCTCTGAGCATGTAGCCCAGGCCGGTATGACCCTGACTTGAGTAGCATCTTACCCTCACCAAGAGTGATGCCACAATATGAAGACAAGATGATCAATTTCAACAATTGGCTTAAGTATTGGTGTCATTCAAAGGGGATCCAACACCTGTCAGCCTGGGATGACATGCTCGACAAGCCACGATGCTTCGCTAGGGATGGCTTGCACCTGTCACCCCTGGGCTTTTGGATATTGCCAAAGGCTCTTGCTACCCCCATAGTGCCTTTTTTTAGGCAAGGCTCAAAAGACAAACCCTCCTCCATTGGCATCACAAGGGATAAGAAACTAAGAGTAATGCTACTCAACGCCAGAAGTCTAAACCTCAAGATGCATGCACTCAAAACTCTCCTTAGCATGGAGAACATTGATATCTGTGCAGTAACAGAAACCTGGTTCATGGCTCCCAAGAGCACCCCAGCACTACCAGGTTATACCTCATACCATGCTTTTCGGACCAAAAACTTGGACCAAACCACAAAAGGAGGGGGAGTATCAATATTCATCAAAGATACCCACACCTCCAGGTTGGTGGCACAGCACGAAGCATCAGAGACTATCCATGTGCAACTAACAGTGGGTAAAACTGCCTTCCAGTTTATAGCCTGCTACAAACCACACTCACAAACCCAGGAACCCCACTCAGCCTTCCTGAGAACACTGGAAAATATGAAGGTCTCTCCAAACACCATTATATTGGGCGACTTCAACTACCCAAACATAGACTGGGAGCAATACTCTAGCTCCAACACCCTAACCCAAAGGTTCCTAGAATTTATAAACTCAAATGCTATGGAACAACTTGTTACCACTCCCACAAGAGGGGAAAACATACTGGACCTGATCATCACCAACATGGGGACTCTATGCTCCAGACCAGAAGTGTATCCCTCACTGGTGAGATCAGACCATAAACTAATCTCACTGGATATTCACATCCCGACCCCACCCCCTGCCCAGAAAACCACAGTGAAAAACTTCTCTAAAGCAAATTTCACACTCCTCAAAACTGAGGTGGAATCCTTCAAAGCCCCCGGGCCTGTGGAAAATACGGCCCAGACCGCAGAATCCTTTATAAACGCATTCTATGAACACCTTCAGGAATGCATGGATCATGCAATCCCAAATAAAACCAAGACCCAATCCTCCAAAGGCAGACATCCTGTCTGGTGGACCCCAGCCATAAACAAACTATACAATAGGAGAAAGCTACTACATGACAGAGCAAAATCCCAAAAAGGGAAGGCATCTCTGATCAGTATTAGCAACAAACTACGGGCACTCATAAAATCGTCTAAGGCCAGCTTCGAGAGAAAAATTGCACAGGACACTAAAGATAATCACAAGGCTTTCTTTAGTTATGTTAGGAACCTGGGTGGGAATTCCCAGATATGCTCAGAATTAGTCCAAAATTACAAAAACTACACCGAACCCACAGACATTGCCAACATCCTTGCTGACAGGTTCAGCGCAAACTTCTCCCCCCCTCCCCACCAAAAGGGCAAATATCTATCCCATCAGAGTGCTGCCCCCCTGACATCTCAGATGCTCAAGTAAGAGCCGCCCTCTCCAAAGCAAAAAACAAAGCATCAATGGGACCAGACGGTGTCCCAGGCTGCGTCCTACATGAACTCCAAGAAGAGCTAAACCTAAACCTAAAACTACTGTTCAATCTCAGCCTTACTACAGGATATGTACCCAAAGAGTGGCATACAGCAACAGTGGTCCCTCTCCACAAAGGTGGTACCTCAACGGATCCTGGAAACTATTGCCCCATAAGCCTGACTAGCTTGGTCTGCAAAGCTATGGAAATGATCATCATGGACCTCATAAATAAAGATATTGGGGACCTACAGACACTGGATCCTATCCAGTTTGGCTTTGTTAAGGGCAGATCCTGCCTCTTAAACCTGGTCGATTTCTTTGAAACAGTCACCAAGGCCTTTGACAAGGGGAAGGTGGTCCACACAGCCTACCTGGACTTAGCAAAACCTTCGATACAATACCCCACTTCAGCATTATAGATAAGCTCACCAGCTTAAATATAAACCCCTATGTCACTAGATGGGTTGCAAACTGGCTCAAGGACAGAACCCACATAGTTAGAATTGCTGGAGCCATGTCAGACTCCAAACCAGTTACAAGTGGCATCCCACAAGGCTCAGTCCTGGGACCTCTCTTGTTCGGTATATATTTCTTGGAGGTACAGGCCAACACGGAACGACTGTGGCTGACCAAGTTCGCAGATGACTGCAAACTGGATGCCATAATAGACTCTCCAGCCGACACAAGCATCCTCCAAAAGGGCCTCATAGAAACAGACAACTGGTGCCAGAGCCATGGCTTCAAGCTAAATGCCAAAAAGTGTATAGTCATCCCCTTTGGCAAAGACAAAGTGCCCACAAATTACCACATAGGTGGTAATCCATTAAGTACAGAAGAAGTAATTAGGGACCTGGGGACCCAAGTTGATAGCAATCTCTCATTTGACAACCACGTGGCCAAAGTGGTTAGAAAAACATTTTATATAGCCCACCTAATCATGAAGGGATTCACATCTAGATCAGGGGAGGTCATCGTGCCTCTTTACTCATCCCTCATCAGGCCCATAATTGAGTACAATGCACCTTTTGGGATGTACCTTACAGACACCTGCAGCAACTGGAAAGATCCCAAAAGTACCTCAACAAGAGGATCAAAGGGCTCAAACAGATGCCATATGCTGCCAGGTTAAAGAAACTCCAGCTCTACTCAGTGGAATACCACCTGCTCAGAGGCGATCTGTGCCTGACGTATAAAGCCATGTCCAACCCAGAATTAATGGACATGCTGCACCTCAGAAAATCCAAATCCCATCGAGCTACGAGCTCGAGAGACTTGAATCTCAGCACTGAAATAAATAGGACATGCTGGAGGGACAGATTCATAACCCAGAGGCTCCCTTCACTCTGGAATACAATCCCAGTCTAGGTTAGGCAGAGTCCCTCATTGACTCTCTTCAAGAGGAATCTTGATGAGTGGATGGAAGATCATAAGTTTACCCCGGGTATCACTTCTGTGTCACTGTTAGACAGAGGCACAGTATACTAACCTCGAAATTAATTTAAAATGGGTGGCGAAAGCCAAACACACTCTGGCTAGGCTTATAAATGCCCTAGGGCAGATAGCCTAGTATGAACCTGTGAACCTATGTACCTATGAACTCCGGTCCGCTAATGATTGGAAGTAGATTTTTACGTGCCGAGTTCCAGCCCTGAAGCACAACCTTCAATGAAGGTACGCCCATTCATGCATGTCTCCACACAGAAGACACTCTAGCTGAGAATCGAACAGGACAACGTCTTACTGTGAGGTGACAACGCTACCGCAGCACCACCACTGCAGTACCAAATTGCCTGATTATCACTGCCAAATATGGCTTATCCAAATACCTATTTAAACTCTTTAATCTAAGCCTCTCTATTGGTTATATACCAGAACCATGTTGTTACAAAAGGGTAGTCCAACTGCATATCCTGGCAACTATAGACAGGAGCCTCATATGTAAAAGCTGAAAGATATGTCAGATCTCATTAAGATGGATACTGAAAATCTCTTAACCCTCAGCCCTCATTAATTCAGCTTTGTCAAAGGAAGGTTCTACTTCTTTATCCTCACTAATTTCATTGAAAAGATAACCAAAGCAATAGATATCTTAACTTTGTACTCTCATCAGTTTTGCTTTGTGAAAGAAAGGTTGTCCTTCTATAACTTCATTAATTTTTTTGATACGGTAAGCAAAGTAGTAGGTAGTTATTATGCAATACATACACTATATCTGCACACTATGCTCCATGCAAACATAATAAATAAACATGCCATTAACTGGGAAAACTACTCATGTACCAACACCTTTGCCCAACGGTTCTTGGAATTTATAAATTCTATGAATTCATAAATTCCAATCCCCTGGATCAACTAATCCATAGTCCCACCAGGGTCTCCAATATCCTAGACCTGGTCATTACTAACATCGGAAATTGATGCTCCACACCTATGGTCACCCCCTCATTGGTCAGGTCAGACCATAAGCTAATCACCCTTAACATCCACATCCCACCCCCAGCCCCCAGTAAGGAAACCTCCATAGAAAAACTTCATCAAAGCCAACTTCATGCTACTCAAGTCAGAAGTGACACACTTCATGACACCCATGCAGACGGGAACTGAAAGTTCGACTGCTGAGTCCTACACTAAGGCACTGTATGAGCACATCCACTCATGCATGAATTGTGCAGTCCGAAATAATACCAAGATGCTCTCCTCCAAAAAAAGGAAGCCAATCTGGGGGTCCCCTGCCATAAACAAACTTTACAACAAAAGGAAGAAACTGTTGCAGAAAAGAGGAAAATCCCAGGATGTAAAAAACTCCCTTACCAGCCTCAGTAAGAAGATGAGATCATTCATAAAATCCTCCAAAGCTAGTTACAAAAATAAAATTGCCAAAGACTCCAAAGACAACCACAAGGCATTCTATAACTATGTCAAGAATCTAAATGGCAATGCTCATATCTGCTCTGAGCTACAACAGAATGGCATTAAATATACTGATCCTAAGGATATTGCCAATATCCTGGCAGATCGATTCAGTGCCAACTTCACCCCCCTCTCACCCCCTAAATGGCCCATCTCAATACTGGAAGATTGCCAAATTCCAGTAATAACTGCCACACAGGTAAAAAACGCGCTCTCCAAAGCTAAGAATACAGCATCCATGGGACCAGATGACATCCCAGGCTGTGTACTACATGAGCTACAAAATGAAATGGCACCTCACCTAAGTGTCATGTTTAATCACACCCTCCCCTCAGGCTTCATGCCCACTGAGTGGTGCACAGCTACAGTTATCCCACTCCACAAGGGGGGATCCACCTTGGATCCCAGGAACTACCACCCCATCAGTCTGACGAGCCTGATCTGCAAGGCCATGGAACTTATAAACAAAGATACTGGCAACCTTAAAACACTGGACCCCACCCAGTTTGGGTTTGTGAAGGGCCGATCTTGTCTTTTGAACCTGATTGACTTCTTCAAATCAGTCTCCAGAGCCATGGACGAGGGTAAGGCAGTCCATGCAGCCTATCTGGACCTTGCCAAGGCCTTTGACACCATCCCCCACTCTGGAATTATAGATAAACTTACTAAGCTGGGCATTAATCCCTACGTCACTCGATGGGTTGCCAACTGGCTTACTGGCAGAACCCACACTGTAAAAGTATCTGACTCCAAATCCAGCTCCGGACAAGTGACAAGTGGAGTACCTCAGGGTTCAGTCCCGGGACCTCTCTTGTTTGGCATCTACTTCTCTGAAGTACAGGCCAACATTAAGGGTCTCTGGCTAACAAAGTTCGCATATGACTGCAAACTGGGAGCCATTATTGAATCCCCAAATGATGTTGATACTCTACAAAAGGGCCTTACAGAAACAGATGCTTGGTGCCAGAGCCATGGGCTCAAGCTCAATGCCAAGAAATGTATAGTTATCCCCTTTGGGAAAAAACATGTACCTGTGAATTACCACATAGGTGGCAGTACATTAAACATCAAAAGTGGGATAAGAGATTTAGGGACACAGGTGGACAGTAGTCTCACCTTTAATAACCACATCACCACAACAGTCAGGAAATCCTTCTATGTGGCACACCTCATCACTAAGGGCTTTTCATTCAAAAAAAAGGAGGTCATTGTCCCACTGTACTCATCCTTCATTCGACCCATTAGAATACAATGCCCCATTTGGTATGTACCTCTCAAGACATCTGCAACAACTGGAAAGGCCGCAGAAATACCTCACTAAAAGAATCACAGGCTTAAAGCAGATGCCCTATGCTGACAGCCTTAAAAACTCCAGCTATACTCTGTTGCATATCGTCTACTTCGAGGTGATCTCTGCTTAACATATAAGGCCATGTCAAACCCAGAGCTGTTGGACATGCTGCACTTAAAGAAATCCCAATCCCTCAGAGCCATATGCTCCAGGGAGCTAAACCTTGTCATCAAAATAAACAAAACATGCTGGAGGGATAGATTCCTGACCCAGAGACTCCCCAGACTCTGGAATAGACTGCCCATACATGTCAAGCAGAGCACCTCTTTGGCCCTGTTCAAAAGGAACCTTGATGACTGGATGGGAGAAAGGAAATTCACCCCATTCATCACGTCAGTCACCCTGCTAGACAGGGGTCCAGGAAAGTAAATAGTGTGGGAAGAAATAGCCATGGAATTGTTATGGCTAGGCTTGTATAGGCCCTAGGGCCGATAGCCTAGTACCAACCTATGAACCTATTATTGACAAACTTGTCAATCTGAATATAAATCCTGACGTTGTGCAGTAGAAAGATTACTGGTTATCTAACAGAACCAATGGGAGTAGAGTCATAAATGTCACTTCTGACAGCAAAAAAGTTACTACAGAGTTCAGTGTCAGGTCCTCTCCTGTTAGTCATCTATATTTCTCAGAATTTCATGCCAATACCTCTGGCATATGGTTACTAAGTTTGCAGATGATTATCAATTGGTTGGGCATTGTTCTTTGAACTTCCACTGACTTACAATTGTTGCAATATGGGCCAGACCATGTTAACAACTTATATAACTACAACTGTGTCAAATTAAATGTGGAAATATATAACACAGTTTGTTTTGGTAAAAAACATTTCTGCATGCTGTAGTGACATACCCCTCCAGTCAGACACTGTCTTAAGGTGTCCTGGCACTCTTGTATGATAATTCCTTATCATTCGATCATCATGTCTCCATAATAGTATAGAAAGCCTTCTATGTGAATCCTCTAATTTCCAAAGGCATCTCCTCTTGATCCAAAGAAGTCTTAGTTCCCTTTTACACATATCTCATAAGACCTATTATTGAATATAATAAATTTGTTGGCATCTGTTTGTATAAACATATGAGTCAATGTGACAGATCTCAGAGAGTCATAATAAAAACTTCAGTGACCTTAAAAATCTTAGTTATCAGGACAAACTGGCAGCCCTTTCGCTATACTCAGATTCTTGTAGACTCCTCTACGGAGATCTGTATCAAACATTTCAAGCTATAAAAAAATCTAACCCTCTCTGGCCTCCTGCTCCTTCACAGTACAAATAGTGCTATAAATACCTGGTTAAAAGGACTAGATCTTCATCAGTAAATAAATATGACACATTGGCTTGATAGATTCAAATTCCAATGTATCCCTTAGCTTTAGAACAAACTTCCACCACATGTTATGAAGAGTAGCACCCTTACCACCATCAAGGTAAGCTTAGGTAATTGGATGTGCAGTCCCCGTTTCTTCCCTTGTCTCGCTCTTCTTACCCTCCTTGAGACTGGAGGGAATTCTAGAGTAGTGCTTGTAGTGTCTACAGTCTGATTGCTTAGTGCTTACCAATGAACCTAAAACATGCATTATGGCTGCTTATTATGTAGTGACCGACCCTCTACAGCTTTTTTCATATTCAAATATGTGTTTAAGGGTTGTACCTCTAATGAAAAAAGACTGGCGAAGGTGAAAAGACCTGTTTCATCTAGTTAAGGAAGCTAAAGGTTGTAGATAAAATAGTATTAGTACATACCCTATAAGAAACATTGAATGCTTTTACTCCATTTATGTAATAGTTTGAGAATTCCATTTTAGTTGTAACTGCCTAAAGTGTTTTCAATTACTTAATTCTAAAGCTTTTCAAAATCCATTATTATTGCCATTGCTTGTTCAAGAACTCTGCTAAGCCCTTGCATGCAGATTCCAATCATTGAAATGGGAGCCAGACTGGCGCAGCCAGGTATAAAGCTACCACAGGTATTCAGTATCATTGAGGATAATTTATTTTGAAGGTGGTCCACAAATATTTTAGCATATAACATAATAACTATGCATTACTTAGAGACATGGATCTGCTGTTTTGGACTTTTTAATTGTCTTTCCCTGATTTAGGAAGTACTGTGTTTACTGAGGACAGAAAAGAAGTGTTTATTTTGCTTTCTGATTGAAAAGCTTTAAACACAGCTTCAAGTCATAAAGTATTTCAGTACTTTTGTATACTTCAGCATTAAGGCCATCAGGACCAGGAGTGTAACACAAAAAAGTATTTTGTATAGTCATATTTTATTATGACAGAAGTGACTAGACTGTCTTTCTGAGCTAAATTGAGGGAGGTCAGGTTAATATTAGACAGGAATTTATTAACTTAATCTTCATCGCCCTGGTCTTAGCAAGCTAGAATATCATAAAACTCCAGTATTAGAAGACAAATTTTTCATTGATGTCCCACAGTTTGGTAAACATAGCATTAGAGGACTCCATAAAAATGTACCGTGAGTGCTAAAAATCTTGCCTGCTTTGCTCTCCAAATCCCAATATCTCATGGTAGACCTTTGTAGACATAATTGTATTATGTTCTTAGTAGCCAAGGTTTAGTTGAGAATAAAACTAGCTTTGCATGCTTGTAAATCAAAATTAATCTCTTTCTCAAGCTGGAAATAGTAGTCTGGCCTCTTGATGTACTAAGCTTTGACATACCTAGAAATATATAACACACAAGATTAAAGGAATCCCTTCAGATTTTGATGGGAAATCTTCCAATGAAATTCCTACATACTGTATATGTGTTGATTAATTCTATACAATAAACTCTTCTCAGTATTTTCTTTATAAAATGCACTGCATTTTTACAACATGCCAGAAAAACCATTTCCATTGTGTTACAATTACTTATCAATGGGCAGCTTGTTAAATATTTTTGTGCCTCAGGACCTTCATAGTGCACATCAATAAAAGCTTTTAAATATAAGGGAACACACACATGTGGTTGATCTCAGCTGATGTACTATTCCCCATATCACACTTTTTAAAAATTATTTTTAGATTTTATTGACTCTTGCATGTGATCAGTGGTGCAACTCCAATCAACTCTGGTGCTATTCCCAAGAGAATAAAATCCAGTGTTTATCTTATGACAGCTTATATAATGTAATAGTAAAGTACTATACATGGCTTCCACAAACAGTTCCATTCTCTAGTCATGGTATATTACTGAAAAGAGGTTTTTAACATTAGTTGTAAACATAAAACACGCATCATGAAATTCAACTTTCTTTGAATCCAGTAAGAAAGTGCCCAGAATATTTTAACATGTGTTCAATTAATTCTACCTACTTTTTTTCAGCATGCCTTTGATGTATTTGGCTAGTGACTCAGTATTTGAGCCAGCTGCTGAAGCAGAAGGCAAAAGCACTTAAAAGATTTTATTAAATTATGATACTTTCTCTATGCATGAACATTTTTTCTTGGAGATCAAGGTTCACAAAGACAGATTGTAGAGGAATTTGGGGAAACTGCAGTGGTGGTGCTGCGGTAGCATTGTCGCCTCACAATAAGACGTTGTCCTGTTCGATTCTCAGCTAGAGCGTCTTCTGCATGGAGACATGCATGAATGGGCGTACCTTCGTTGAAGGTTGTGCGTCAGAGTTGGCAACTCGGCACGTAAAAATCTACTGCCAATCATTAGCGGACCGGAGTTCTGTTGTGGCGACCCCTAACCGGGAAAAGCCAAAAGACACAACAACAACAACAAAGTTTGTAGAGCAAGCATATGACCAACACTTTTGGACATAGATTTGGAAAGGAGCGCTAGAGTATAGGTCTCCAAGTGCCTTATTTCTTGGGTACTAGAAATATTCTGGAATAAAACCCTCATCAGTCCTGGGAATGTGGAACTGGTTCTATCATTTATTTTATATTTGAGAGAAAATAGGAGGAAACAAATGGATTTGATTTCTTGAATGAGGAATTATTCTTGATTTTGCATGGCAGGATTTTCACTGCAACGGGTAACCTTGTTGGATTATTTCCAGTGACCAAGAATCTAAGGTAAACTGTGTCCAGAGAGATTTTCCTCTAATGTGGAAGAATGACTGAGGTGTAGATGGGAAGAGATGAAAGGAAAGGTCACATAGTCATGTAGTCATGTAGATTTCTTTGTCTAGGAAGGGCCCAGGGGTCCATTTCTTATTTTTCTTGGGATTCCATTGCTATTGTTTTCTTATGTGTTTCTTTGCAAAATTTATATTAACTTTTTTTAAGTTCCATTGTTGTTGTCTTATATTGTTGGTTTTGTGACTGCTATTGTCCAGATTTAAATTAATTTCTAAAGAAAAGTCAAGAAATGGAGGAAAAGTTTATGCTACATTTTGGAACAGGTGACTGAAAAACTTCCTGACTATGCTTTCCTGTCTCATCAAAGCATTATAAGTCATAAGCAACATTTCTTTGTCTGAAGGAGAATTTAGGATCTGGGATTTCACATCTTCGTGGAGACTCTGCAGTCTGAGTCAGACATACCGTTGCCTAACAGAGTCTCCACCTGCATTTCTGGAAACTGCATCAGAAGAATCACATGAAAACATAAGGGCATGTTTAGTGAAATGGGAAACTTTAGCTTTTGAAGGGGATAAATTAGATTCATGTCAGAGTAGATGTCATGGAGGAATTTGGCCATATGAGCTTAGCGGTGTATTGCTTTAAAGCCAAAGAAGAATCATGTACACTTTCTTACTGTATCTGTCAAACGTTTTTCCATCTTTTTCAGTAGGTACTGGGTTGGAAGAAGTTAAAGATTTTGAAGATCCAGCTTTATTCAGGGAAATGAAAAGTGCTTCTGAACAGATATTTATGAGATTCATACACTTTAGGTAGCTTATCATTTCTTTTGGCAGGAGGTTGGATATCAGGTGAGGAATAGGCAGAGTTAAATGTGTCCTCTAGGGCCCCTACAACTGATAGAATGGCAAAGGGCTTAGTGATAACGATATGCAGAAAGTCATAGTACCTCTTCTGGGTCTCAGAAATTTCTTTTTCATCTTACTGAAAAAGTTCCTTCATTCTGGAAATAGTGTCTGGAGAGTTACATGAAATGTTCTTCTAATCTGGCTTAGTCTGAACAGATGAGGAGACTTGCAATGGACAGTGAAGACCCTCTTCTTTGGACTTCTGAAGGAGAATAATCCTCAGTTGAAGATGAGAGACCTTTCCCTTTTGAGTATGCAGGCAGTGTAGAAGATTGCAGAGATAAAAATGTTTTGAAAAGCTCCTTAGCAGTATTATCCAATAATCCATAGGACCTGTAGCAGTTGCCAGAGTGGAAGGTAGGGAAAGGTGTTTTGTTTTCTATATTTATTTTCTTGGGGAAAATAAGATTATAGTCTTGGATGTATCAAATATCTGAACAGCCATAAGGAGGCAACTACATCCTACTCGACTGAAATTTCAGGATCCCATCCATACCTTCCAATATTTGTTCTCCCTTCTTGTTGACAGCCTGTCATCCAGTCATGGAAGATGTGCACTGTTTGTGGCCCTTAGCAACATTCAGTGGATCAGAAAAAGAGAAATCAGGAGCATCAGACTGATGGTCCAAGGACTCAAAAATGTCCACAGAACAATCACAGGTCTTCAACTAGTAAAGAGCAGCAGAAGACAGGGTCACTTTGGACTCCTCTTTAGTATGCATTTTCTTCTTTTTGATTGGAAGGAGGCATGTGGTGATGGATAAGCCAGTTTCCACAAAGGAATATGCAAGGGTCTTTAAACACTGGTTATCAAGAAAAATAATTAGGTTATTCAGCTGACTACAGATTGCCTTGGTAAGAAAAAAAATACAAATCTTACAAGAATGGACATAGACTGACTCATCTAAAAAAAATCAAGAAGTGAAAATCCTTGCAAGGGATTTGTCTACCACAGTAAGAACATTTTACCACAGCTTTTTAGTCAAAAGTAAAAGGAAGGTTCCTTGAGGAGTACTTATCTGCCCAGAACTATTCAACTGCAAGAAACTTCTGAAATGTTGGCACATATGTCCACTTTACAGACATGAGGTAGATGCACAAATAAGTATTGCATACTGGCTAGATATCTGATCGTTGACAGAATATGTCTCATATAGCTAGATGCTAATGGAGCAATAATCTAATGATGAACATCTATGTTTTCTACCTACCTCTCAGGTACACATGCAGTGTATTTTTTTATCTCTTACCAGTTTTCTGTCAGTACTCCTGATGTAATTACTGTAACATTTTAATATCCCTAATTCTGCCACTGGCAGTAATCCTAACCCTAACCCTGCACCTTGCCATAGGAAAAAAATCACTAACACTAGCACTATTGAAACAAATAGTGTTAAAGTTTTGAGGGGGGAAGGGGTTGTGATTTATTTGCCCACTAATATTTGTTTTTTTTTTTCTTACTATTGTGAGTTCTTTATTCTGAAGTGTTAATATTATGAACTATCGGTATTTTGATCTACCAATGTTATGAACTGTCAATATTTTGCTGTCAGTATTCTAAGAG